>NC_136903.1:18205636-18210636 GCF_949606895.1 Notothenia rossii
ACATGGATGTAAGACCTCATAAAAGCAATTTTTATACTCGGTATTACTATTTCACTCAATTGTGTGTTACCACAGTAAACCAATATTTTGTACCAGATAGCAGATACTATCTAAGTTAGCTTTTTTATGATTATATCTTAAAAGGTAACCTTGGTACTTTTTAACTTGGACACTTTTCTCCCATGTTTCTTTTTTTGTGAAACTACCGTAGTCACTTCACTACTCAAGTTACCCTTTACAAAAAACTGGCATCTCTGTTAAGGTTGAAAGGGCTTGGTCCTTTGTTTATTTGTTTGTTCTGCTGTTCTTTTTTTGTGTATAATGTTATGTGCTTTAAATTCCCATCATACTTTATTTACTGGGAATGTCTGCAGGATGCCATAGAGAAATGCACTGCACTTTTCTTCTTCCCGTTCCTGTCCTGTCATGAAAACATTGACCCAAATCCCTTTGTGGCCAGCTGTGTGTCTGACCTCTGCATGTAAGTAAAAACTCTCACTATTGATTATTCAACTTTTCATCACCCTCTCTTCTACGTTATCCATGTAATCACAGTTAACAGAGTAAACCTCTCGTCACTAGGAAAACGATATGCTTCAGTTGTTGAGACTGAAAAAACAATAAATGCAGTTTCCCCAAAAACTTTTCATGTCTGCTTGATTCCTCTTCTTTTTTCAGATCTGATGACGAGGAAACATTTTGTCGAGCGTTGGTTGAGTACACCCGAGCCTGCTCACATGTTGGATATCCAGTCAGAGAGTGGAGGGACAGTTTCCCTTCTTGTAGTAAGTTACTACTGCAGCACAAAATGCATTCATATTAGATGTACACATTATTCCATGCTCATATCCTGTAATCTGTCTTTGTGTAACTCAGGTACTGTATGTTTGTTTGTTTGTAGATGATGGCTGTGAGGAGAGTTTTGTCTATAGAGACTGTATCAGTTGCTGTCCACCCACCTGTACATTTGAGAAAGAGTGCCTGGGAACCAACTTGCATTGTCTGGACGGCTGCTACTGCCCAGATGGTATTTAATTATCTTCCTAAATGTCAGCCTAATTATGTCTACTTGACTGACCTCTGAACTTACTATAGTTGCTCTTTCCCACAGGTCTTATCCTACAAAATGGAACGTGTATCGCTGTCTCTCAGTGTCCATGTGTTTACCATGGTACGTCATATGTACAAGGACATGTACTTCAACAAGGATGTAGTGTTTGGTAAGTGTGGACATGTGATTTGCAAATAGCATATACTGTAGCTTTGGAGGTGTGCCCTTAACCTACTGAATGTTCTTTGTTAGCGTGTGCATGGGAGGAGTGTGGAACTGCACCGAGAACAACTGCACAGGTGAGTTTCTGCTTTCAGAACAGTTACTATACAGAAAAAATTGATATAATTATTAAGGCGAGACACTACATCAAAAAACATTGTTTTACCATGTTCTTTCAGACAAGTGCAACGAAAACTAATACACATTAAGTTGTTCATTTTATGACACTTTATCTTCCAGCATCTGTAGATTTCTCCTAAATACCCCAAACAAGTCAGCATTAGATAATGCCTCACTTGCATATTTAAAAGTAACATTTAAGAAAAAAAACAATAATAATAATTGTCCTCACGTTTATGTTCAACCTCAATCCAATTTAAGAGCACTCACATATATTCTGAGGGTTCAAACATAGTTAAAGAAGGAGTTTATTTCTATAATTCATAACTTCATTTATGCAACATGTTATGCCTAATGTGAAAATTGATTTTTGTATGGCTGTTGACAGTATGTGAAATGTCTTTATGTTAGTAATGCTGCCAACATTTCCTGCTGATATCTATTAGTTTACTGTATATTTGACCATAATAACTCTTAAGTACCTTACCTCTTGTCCCTTCTCAGTGGAGTGTTCGGTGGTAGGTGACATGTTTGTGACCACATTTGATGGTAGGATGTTTCTCCAGCCGGGGACGTGTCAGTACGTCCTGGCAAAAAGCCGCAGCGGCAGCAGGTTCTCAGTCACGCTGCAGTATACTACCTGTTCAGAGGTAGAGTGCATGATTACTTTCATAAAAACATGCTCACACACTTACCAATGATGCCGTTTCCTTTCTACATTGATGTAACCGTATGGTGTGTGTGTGTCTACAGCACCAGGTGTGTATTCAGTCGGTGACAGTGGTGTTGGATGAAGATGTGAGTCGTCAGATCACTTTGACCAGAGAGGGGGAGGTGATCATCGGTGTCAACCCGGTGCCTGTCCTGCCCTATATCGATGGTAGGAAATCGCCAAATCTCTTTGATACCCCAAATGCAGTCAGATCAAACTGAAATAACGTCTTTTATAGTTTAATGAAACATAATTATTGTCCGTATCTTCTTTTATAGTAATTTCCTCATGTGTTTGATGCAGTGTTCAGTTAGTTTATTAAAAAGTATGACTGTGTTCGTAAAACTCTTTTCAAGACGATGACGAGATGGTCCTTAAACCCTTTTTTAGCTCCAATTTGTTTTTTAAAACATCTATTTTTTATTTATGTTGACAGAAAATAGAGGCTGAAATATTAGCCTTTAATTATTGGAATGCAGCAAACTGGTGTCCTGTGCTGCGTGCCTCCAATAATGACGTCAAGTGGATTTTTTTTTACTGAAATGCTCAAACTTTTAATCAACTTAAACTTGACTGAAAGGAGCATGAGGTACTATAAATATAATTAAAATGCTCAACGATTCAGGACTTTAAATTAATAAAATGTCCAACAATATGAACACTAGTTGGATGTTTATTTGATGGTTTGCAGATGCAGTGGATGTGCGGAAGCTGACCTCAGTGTTTACACAGCTGAAGGCAGGGATTGGTCTGAGGATGCATTACGATGGTCGAGGGGGGCGGGTCTACCTCCAGCTGGAAAGCCAATGGCATGGACATACACTGGGACTATGTGGAACCTTCAATGGAAATCTACGAGATGACTTCCTGTGAGCAAGTGCTTTCCATTTATAGATCAATATTAAAAATGTCACTTTACCTGACTATGTTTTTCTGTTTGTGTACATATGTGTGTGTGTACATTGTGTGTAGGTCCCCTGCAGGGATGATAGAGGGCACTCCTCAGCTTCATGCAAATGCTTGGAAGGTTTCATCTGCCTGTGTCGCTCCAGTCAACCTGCCAATCATAGACCCATGTGAAATGAACCAGCATAATGGTAACAATGACTTAAATTGTTCTCATATTATTTTGGACATAGGCCAACCTGTCATTTATGTCTTTAATTTAATGGAAAATGGAAAGGGTGAGGGTTGACATGGAATCTACCAAGCTACAGAATTTAGCTTTTTACTGTTACCTGTTTTGACATTGTTGTAAATGGTGTTTGATGCGGTTGCACAGTGTCGGGTTTAGAGTTGCCTGCCTTCTCTCAAAAATAATGGCACTAGATAACACTCAGGTTGTGGTGCTCAAAGCAGCAAAAATACAGGATTTTCTTTATACAAAATTAAATCTACCAACAAATCTCTCGTTCATGAGTGGAAGCATGTGAGTAGTCTTTTTCAGGGGGGTAATAGGCATGTGGAAGTATCCTTAGATAAGATACTGAACCCTAAATTGCTCCTTTAGGCCAACAGTGTAGAGGGGCTTTTTCACAGCTGATAAATCCACCACTCTGCAACTCACAGCCAAACAATCTGACTGATATTGAGAGATATACTGGTTTTAATTGCAGGGTATCACGTTTGTTCAGACTAAACTTTCAAATGTGTTAAACAGGGTTGTGTGTGTGTATGTATTCTAGTATTCTATGCATCCCAGTGTGAGGTGCTCATGGGGAGCGTGTTTGCCCCATGTCATGGCTACATCAGTCCAAACATCTTCCAGCAGCAGTGCCGCTACCAGGCCTGTCGTTGTGGGAGCAGCTGTCTGTGCACAGCACTGGCTCACTACGCCTACCTCTGCTCCAAACACGGCGTCAATGTTGACTTAGGATCACACGTCTCTGAATGTGGTCAGTATTTGGGCTGCTTTTATCCATACTGTTTGAAAACAAAATTGAATGTATGACCCAAAATAGTCTAAAGGAATCAGAAAACGTTATTGCCAATCTGCTTTTTTGTTTGATGTGTTCAAAATGTGCCTTACTCTGTGTGTGTGTGTGTGTGTGTGTGTGTGTGTGTGTGTGTGTGTGTGTGTGTGTGTGTGTGTGTGTGTGTGTGTGTGTGTGTGTGTGTGTGTGTGTGTGTGTGTGTGTGTGTGTGTGTGTGTGTGTGTGTGTGTGTGTGTGTGAGAGATACAGGACTGGTGTGTCTTGGAGGAATGCTGTACCACTCTTGTGTGTCGTCTTGCGGGCGGGACTGCCGTGCTCTTTCGAGCACGGAGACGTGTGACCCTAACGACTGTGCCGAGGGGTGTGGCTGTCCAGCTGGCAGTTACCATGATGATGTGCGGCAGCGCTGTGTGCAACTGTAAGACTTCATTAATCTTCCTAACAATAGTCATCAATTTCTATTCGGCAGCACATCACACATAAACAGTACAGGCAAACACTCCCACAGAAATCACAGTCTTTATGTAATGTAATTAAAATAATGTTGTGATTTTCTCCACAGGTCTCACTGTCACTGTTACTCTATGGGTGGGGTTTCACAGCCAGGGGAGGTGACCTTCAGCGCCTCTGGCCCCTGGTGAGTCACAGCTGGCCTTAACTTCTACCAAAAAGTTTTTGAAAACTCACTTTGGGCTGCTTTCTTGGCTGCAGTGCACACAGTGTGACATCCTCTCTCGCACACACTGTCAGATGCACTCGAGAAAGCAATCACAGCCTAAGTGATTGTCAAATGAGACCTAGAGCACTTTAACTAACCTTGTGTTTGATAACATTACCCGCTTTCCCAAACCCTCACCTCTGTTTTTTCTCCCTTCCTGTCTCCTCTATCAGCCTGTGCAGAAAAGGGAAGATGGAGTGTGTGCCAGAGGAAAAAGGTAAACCCCCCCCCTTCCCTTCAGTC
>NC_136903.1:18215636-18280513 GCF_949606895.1 Notothenia rossii
CTCGTGCTTCTCCACAGAGCTAGGCGATGGCCCATTTTCCTTGGTGAGTGCTGTTTATAACGACACCATGTTCGGAGTGAACCGCACCAGCAGCTCAGTGTTTCCTCTGGTGAGAGAGAGACCGGGGCAGCTGCCGGCTCCAGGCTTACTCTTCAACTTCATGATCACAGCCGGTTTGCAGAAGGACAAAACATCACGTGAGCAACCACATTTACACAGCAACACTGTACCACGTCTCGTTTTTTTGTACATGTTGGGTATATGAACCAACATGTCTTATATTCACAGGTGTTCCTGTGGTGTCACTGGAGTCTGCAGAAAGGCCCAACTATTTCCTTGTGGTGTCGGGACGCAGCCGTCTTCAGTTGGAGCAGTGGAGTCGAGGGCCAGAGTTTAATCGCAGAGCAACCTTTATCCAGCACCAGGGGCTGTTTCTGCCAGGTCACACCTCCTTCGAGGTTGTCAGCCAACCTGGAACCTTTCTGATACTGACACGCACTGCTGCACGGGCTCAGAGATACGACACCTCCGAGGGGTTCAAAGCCAGCAGCAGCTTCACGCTGGAGGGTCAGGAACACATGCATATACCTAACACGAACACACACATTTTCTCCACTATCACACAGAAACTAACTAATTATGTGTTCTCCCTCTCCTCTGGTAGAGAGCAGTTTTGTGATACCTTACCGTATGATGTGTGAGTGGCGCTACCAGTCCTGTGCGAGCCCTTGTGTCCACACGTGCAGTGACCCAGATGCCACGCGCTGCCATTTCCTGCCTCCGTAAGAAGCTTTGCTCATTAAAAGCACCCATTAAATGCTACCAACATAGTCAATGCTTAGCTCAGGTTCTGAGACTGTTTCTGTATGTTGCAGTGTGGAGGGCTGCTTCCCGCGTTGTCCCAAAAACATGGTCCTTGATGAAGTCACGAGGAGATGTGTCTACATAGAGGACTGTGAGTAGGACAGATTCTTTTTTTAAATGTCATTAAAATTCACAACATGTATTATTCAGGGTTCCCAAAGATACCCTCGAACCTTGAAAGTCTGTGCAGTTTTTAAGAAAAAAAGTCCTGAAAGTTTTTGAAAAAGGACAAAAATAGAAATGGGTCATTCAAAGAGCTTGAATTAGAATTATTTTTACAAGAACAAAAATATAAGTTATTTTGACTTTTTCTCTTTTATTAAATACACAGCACAGTTAAAACAATCACGCCTTTTTCTATTTTGAATTGTTGTCTGTGAGTATTTCTTAAAGCCTGCAAGTTTTACAAAACAAATTCTCAATTGTGTAACAGTAATAAACGTCATCCTTGTCTCAAACAAAGTTATATTGGGTGCTTGAATTTGAGGCAATTGGGCGTCCTAGAAAAATCGTTGAATTTTATTTTTAAGAAGGTGTGGAAACCCTGAATGGTTTACATAAATCTTTTTATTTCAATATATTGAAACTATGTATTGAGCATATTATTTTTCTCTACCAGGTGTGTCTCTTCCCCCAACTCCGACACCTTTTGCATATGTGACGCGGTCCAACAGAACCACCACAGAACAACCAACAACCACAACAACCCCTACCACTACTACTACAACTGCAAGGCCCACAACCACTACTACCCCCACAACCACCTCCACTACCACAACCACTACAACTACAACCACCACCAGAGCAACAACTACCTCCTCCACTACAGTCATGCCCACCACCACCCCTCCCACTACTCCCAGTACAACAGAGCGTGTCACCACTCCACTGACCACGCCTCTATCAACAACTCCTCCTGCTCCTCCCACTACTATTTTTTCGCCCACTCTCACTCCCACAACCCCATCAGAGACGACCACTCGCAGCACTACCATGACAACCCCTCCCCAAACTACGGTAACCACAGAGGTCACTACACCCACCACCACGGAGGCTACTACAGTCCCCATGACTCCTATTCCTCCATCCCCCACTACTCCTACGTCTTCCACTCCAACCTCCACAACCGTTACCACGCCATCGCTATTATCCCTAGTAACTTCCCCCCCACCCCCTCCAACATCCCCCTCTACAGAGCCGCCACCCACTACAGCCGCCACAACCGCCCCCACCTCCGTCCCTGAAACAGCCCTGGAAACTACAACCACTCCTCAGACTACACCTGCCGATACAACAATCGCGATAGAGACCACCAGCCCAACAGAACCCTCAACTGTTGTTATGACAACCACAGCACCGCTTCCTACAACCATCGAGCTCACGACTGAGCCGATAACCACAGAAATAATCCCAAGCCCTGAAACCTCTCCTGTGACGGAGGAGGCAACAACCACACATCCCTTCCTCCTGCCCACCACCGCCTGCACAGTGAGTGTTGCTGTTGTTGTTAAAGCTCAGAACACAGCCAAAAACACACCTTCCTTAAATCTGTAAAAATTATGAAGAAAATTGTTTGAATGCTTTTGTTTATTAATAATAAAAAAGAATAATAAATGTATTCATAT
Source organism: Notothenia rossii (assembly GCF_949606895.1). Lineage (NCBI taxonomy): Eukaryota > Metazoa > Chordata > Actinopteri > Perciformes > Nototheniidae > Notothenia > Notothenia rossii. The sequence continues at coordinate 18,218,126 of NC_136903.1, forward strand.
AGCACATTTATAACAAAAGATAATGCTAAAAAGTTAATTAACTCAATGACAACACTACACGTTTCTAAAACAGATATAACAACTTTTTCTTTTTTAAACATATGTTAAACAAATATAATAACCATTTCTTTTTTTAAAAGGTAAAATTGTATTTAATGCGTCTTCCAAAAAGAGATAGGGTCTAACTCTTGCAATATTTCTAACATTTATTTGGAAATTAATCTTTAAAAAGACACTTGCACAAGAAATGTAGCACCGGTTATAAAAGAGTCATGTGATTGTAAATATTACTACAAACACTATGTTGTGAGATGTTTAAATTATTAATATGCATATTATGGTCTCTCTCTGCAGCCTCCCTACTCGTACCGCATCGATGACTGTGCAGAGCTGATCTGTTTCAACGGAGATCTGCTGCTTCACAACTCGTCTCTACACTGTCGCTCCAACACCACCCAGCCCCAGTGCAGTCTGGTGGGCATGCCCCTGCTCATCAACACAGACCCCTGCTGTCCACAGTGGCAGTGCCCCTGTAAGATATGTTGTTTGTAATAAAACCCGTTTTTTCCAGTGATTGAGTTAAGCCATATATAGTGGTTTCAATCCATAATTTATTGCAGTGATCTTTGTATGTTGCATGTTTATTTATACAATTTTCCCTTTGCCAGGTCGCTGCACCGTGATGTCAGACCTGCGTGTTATCACATTCGATGGCAACAACGTGGCTTTGTATGATAACGGCTCCTACATCTTGGTTAACCTGCCCAGAGAGACTATTATTGGCACTGTGGAGAAATGTCCGACCAGCCAGGTAACATCTAGAGTTTACAAGGTCCCTCTGAGAACTGAGACCTCTGTCAAGGCCATTTCGATACATTGAAAATGATGAATGTGCAGTATAACCCCCATGAGATTTACATCCGCTCACACATTTAAAGGGGTTCTTTTTGGCTCATGCTTAACACTTCCACCAATTTCTATAGAAATCTGGCCAGTAGCTCTTCTGTAATCCTGACAAACAAACTTAACCAATTACATTAATTCCTTGGCAGAGGTAATGGTAATATGAACTCTTTGAAAGGACATCTTACATTTTTTGTGAAATATTTGTTTCCTTTGTAGAGTGTAAACTCCATCAGACGAACCGTGAGTACAGCCTCTTTCCCCACTATAATTCCCTTCAATTTCATTTGCATCAATATCCAAATCTGTTATTTTTTTAAGGAATATTATCTTGTACCATTACATTAGTTAATTTCTTTCCCCTTCAGAGTCCTACAGGTGGAACATCCGGTCTGTGTTTTAAGAAGCTCAACATTACTACCGCCTCATACAGAATTATAATCAACAGGCTCGATCGCAAGGTCAGTTTCTACAACTAACTTGCAGTCAGGGGTTCAACTTATACCACACAAATAATATGGTTCTTGTATGCTGATGTGTCCTGCTGTCTCCAGGTGACAGTGAACTACAGACCTGCTAGACTTCCATTCTCTCGTCATGCTCTCTATGTGGAGGACACAGGCAGCATGTACCTGATCCACACACCTGGAGGGGTCAGCATACAGTGGTATCACAGCACTGGTATCATGGTGCTGCAGTACATCGCTACTCATAATGCATCTGTGCCCACTCGTGGCCTGTGTGGTGAGTCCACACAAACACACACACACACACACACACACACACACACACACACACACACACACACACACACACACACACACACACACACACAGACACACACACACACACACACACACACACACACACACACACACACACACACACACACACACACACACACCAGCTTTGACTGCATCATCACCAGCCTCATTTATCTAAGTGCCTGCTATCAGCACCTAAAGGCCTAATGCCTAACAGCAACATCACTTTGGCTTGAGTCATTATAGGATATGACAATTTGAAATGTTGAGGGCCATTTGGTGTGATTAAAGGGATAGTTTAGATTGTTTGAAATGGGGTCGAATCTGGTACTTATCCAAAGTCAGTGCATTACCTACAGTAGATAAAGGTTGGCACCAGTCTGGAAACAGACAGGAGTACAGGCTTGAAAAATAAAGCATTGTACTTTGCTGCTGTGGGCCAGGGCAGCAGAAACAAACATGGATAAGAACCTTCATAAATTGAATCAAATCTAATCTACTATATACCCCACTTAAATACATCAGAACTATCTCTTTATGCAGTTTAAAACACACATCATGTCACTCCACTTATCATAACTAACACACACACATGTGACGTCAGGTTGCTGCGATGGGAACCCTGAAGATGACCTGAGGCTGCCGAATGGCACGGTGGTCAGAGAGGTGGGGGACATGGTGCTCTTCCTGCAGGCCTGGAGGGTCCACACCACGGATGAAACCGAACACACACGCAGGGTCGGAGACAACTGCACCATTGGGGACTGCTCCAACTGCCTCTCCATGCTCCACCAGAGAGCCTTCGTGCCATGCCACAGCAAGGTAGCTACAGTATACACACAGCATTTACAACCCTGTTAAGTTACTTTGCCATGAAGTCAGTACTGAAAAGTTAATGGATTGATGAGTTGAAGACGAAGAATGACAACAAATGTGACAATTTAGTTAAATTGTTTCAACAAAAATTCACAACAATCTTTGGTCGAAGCTCCACAAATGTTTTTTTCCTCAATATGTTTTTTATCATTGGGAAATGTATTTGACATATCCCTGCATGATTTTGGTTTGTTTCTCTGTCTGCAGGTCTCTCCGGAGCAGTTCTGCGACATCATGTGGGCGGGGGACCTTCACTACAAGGATCACCAGTGTGACTTTCTGGCGGCGTACGTTGCGGTCTGCTACACACATCAAGTCTGCATCAGCTGGAGACGACACAACTTCTGCCGTAAGGAGACGCAGGCGAAGAAATGACACACACGTACGCAGATGTACTCATTTGTATTTTTCATTTGTTCTTGTAATGCTAAGTGCCTGTAATCCTGTAGCATTGCGGTGTCCCTCTGGTAAGGAGTACCAGCCCTGTGTGAGCACCTGCGCCAGCCGCACCTGTGTGAACAGAGAGTACTACGAGGAGACCACCTGCTCCTTCATCAGAGAGGAGTGTGTGTGCCGCGGTGGAACCATCCTGCACCGCGCTGACTCCCCTTACTGTGTAACTGAGGACCGCTGTGGTGAGTGATAGAGTAATTACATGCCTTTGTGATGAAAACCGCACTGTCGAGAAAGAGAGACTGAATTAGTTTTTGACTGTGCCTTATATTACTCCCAGACTCAATTACTGTGTAATTTACTTGGTCCTGCTGTATCCAGTATGCACAGATAATGAGGGTAACCCCCGGGCCCCTGGTGAGGAGTGGAATGGCTCTGCTCGCGGCTGCTGTCTGTACAGGTGCATGGAGAATGGCTCTGTGGTGGCTGTGGAGCCAGACTGCCACTCTGTCCCCACCCCGCTGTGTGAGAGAGAGGGGGAGTATGTCCTGGATGTGCTGGAAGAAGGAGCCTGCTGCCCCAAGAAGATCTGCGGTGAGTCCAAATACTTAGTTCTGGTGATTGCATTCAAGTAAGATGGTTTAATCTTTTCCCATAATTACGCCTACAAGTCCCACCCTTTTATAGTTATGTTATTATTCTGATGATGGTTTACCAATTTTGTAGCTAACCTGTATACTTCTAAATACAAGACGATAAGATAATACAATTTCAGTGAGCATATGACTCATTACATTTCCTTTTTTTTCTACTTCGCTACTGTCAGAGTGCAACATGACCATCTGTGACAGCGACGCTCCACCTTGTGATAACGGGAACCAGCTAGTGATTGGTTACAGCGCTCTGTCCTGCTGCCCTGACTACAGATGTGGTAAAATCAAACTTTCTCTTTTCGTTCCTGCAAAGTGTTTAAACATGTTGTATACTCTTTTTCAATGTGAATTTTAACTTGAACTAAACATGTTTCTGGGACTGGTCTTTCTTAGAGTGTGACCCCATGGCCTGTCCTCCTGTGTCGGCCCCCAACTGCAGGGAAGATCAGTTCTTAGTGGAGGTCAGAGGATCCAGATCCTGCTGTTACTCTTACCTGTGTGGTGAGTTTTAATTGTGTTTCACAGGTCAGTCTGTGGTGTGAGGTTGGACATCTGTTATGTCTCCATTCTTGGCACCTCCATCAATTACAGCAACACAACTGAATGTATTGCTTGTGTTTTCTGTCTGAGCAGTGTGTGAGTCATGTATTGAACCCATTCCAACGTGTTCACATGGAGAAATTCTGGCTGTGGATCTAAACACAACCAACAGCTGCTGCCCGCAGTACCATTGTGGTAAGTGTTAGGGAAATAATTCTCCTAGACTCCTAGATATGACATTTGTGGGGGAAACTTCTGTGTAGCAATGCAGTGGGAGTCTCCGACTCATGAAGGAGACACGGGAAGAGCAGGAGCTTTGATCTCAAACACTGATGGTTTATGTAGGAGGTTCGGCCGGAGGATTCACATCACAAGTCACAGCAGTCACGGTCTGACTGCACGGGAGAGTTGCCACGTCATTTCTGGAGCGCCTCTCTCTCGTTAGCCCATTTAACTGGTTTCACAGAGAGTAATCAACATATTTGAGAAGATAGCCTAAACAGTTGGGAACACTGAGTCACTTGCGTCTGACACTTATGGCCTCGAAGATTTCACACCTTGGAGTCCACAAACACCGAGAAGGAAGTGTCCCAGTGCACCCACAACAATAAACCATCTGTGACCTAGGGCTGCCCGGTCATAGAATGGGAACAACAACATTATGGCTGAAGCAGCCTATCTCCTTAAAGGAGATAACAGACGTCAGGGTTGGTCATGCACGTCATATCTAGGAGTCTAGGACAATTATTTCCCTAACAGTAAGCGTGTGAGTGTGTGTTTATTTGTGTTTTTATGTCTGTGTCTTCAAAGGCATTTTTATATTTTGTTCTATGTATTGCAGTGTGTGATGTCAACCTGTGCCCTGAATCATCTGTGACCTGTGCACCTGGTCTTACTTTGGTTCAAAATGCTGTCCCGGGACATTGCTGCCCGCGGCACCACTGCGGTACACACTCAAAAAAACTCATACATACAGATACATCATTTTTTTGCTGGTGTGTGTTGAGTTGATACTTTGACTCATCTCAGAAGTTGATATGCATGTCACGTACTTCCACAAACATCAAGCCACCTCTAACTTCCACTCTGTCTCTCCCAGAATGCCAATGTGGGGACAGCTCTCTCCCCATCTGTCAGGTGGTAAGTCAGCAAAAAAGCTGCATTACAAGTCAATGTCTAATCAAGTCTTTGCTATAAGGGAGAAAAAGTGAGCAAATTCTGTTGAGTCAGCCCTCTGTTTTACTTTCAGGGGGAAGTGTCTGTCGAGGTTTCAGATGGAAGCCCTAACTGTGGCTGTCCTCAGCATACATGCCGTATGTGTAACACCCGACTAGTGTGACAGTTGATGCTGTAGACATTGTTTCATCCACGATACTCACTTTCCATTTTTGTTTATAGAGAAGGACGAGGTGTGTCTTTTCCAAGGGGTTACAGTGCTGGGCCCAGGCCAGTCTCTGGTTCAGTACTTCGAAGGAGAATTGTGTTACACCGTCCACTGCCTGCATCAGATAGATCCAGACTCTGGCTTCTACGCCATGGAAATAACATCCGTCAACTGCACCCAAAAATGTGGGCCAGTATGTATCCTACATATTACAACATTTTGAGTTTTTTGATTGATCACATAGTCTTTGTGAGGGGCATTTTTCTGATTAAATATATTTTACTGGAGCTTATAGAACATGCCCCATCCACTTTGTCTTCCTTTTTGCATGTTGTATTCACCCTTTTACGTTTGCATCATCTTAAAGCACCAGGTGTATACAACATCTACGGACCCTCATGTGTGCTGCGGCTCCTGTAAAAATGTCTCCTGTACTTTCACCAACGAAAATGGGACAACAGAGCTTTTCGCTGTAAGAACAAACAGATCCATGTGTGCTCAACGCTCCACTTTCTGAGCAGTACTGAGCCTGATTGTGTGTGCAGGCAGGGAGTTCCTGGGTGGAGAACTGCACCCGCTACGACTGCATGGAGACAGCAGTGGGAGCCGTGATACTGGCCTCTGGGGTGGTCTGCCCGCCTTTCAATGACACAGAGTGTATTCAGGTCAGGACCTCTAACTGTGCTACAGTGTATATCCCAACTCATGGTTGGACTTTTGAAGCCAATTGTTGTTTACATTCAAGGCAAGGCAAGTTTATTTATATAGCTTTCAACACAAGGCAATTCAAAGTGCTTTACAAAAATTGAAGACATTAAGAGCATGTAAATAGGTTTAGTCTGAACCTATCTACTGTAATGCGCCATTATAGGTTTTACATAATTGAAATCATTTAATGAAATATAATACAAATTCAAGTATCAGAATTGAACATTCCCTTCTAACATTTTATAGATTTTTTTCTCTGACAGAGCAGTTGACAGCAATTTATTTATTTACTTTCAACTATTGTGAAAATAAAGGTTCATCTTCTTCAATCTTCTTCTTCTTCTTCTTCTTCTTCTTCTTCTTCTTCTTCTTCTTCTTCTTCTTCTTCTTCTTCTTCTGCCAGTTATAGCTGTAGGACTATGGATTGGTGCACCTGTATTATGGATTGTATTGTGTCTTTTGGACTCTTGTGTCCCTGTAATTGTGTTTCCCATTAACTGTAGTTCCTCGTCTTACTCTCTTCTTGCAGAATGGCGGTGTGGTTCAGAGCTATGTGGACGGTTGCTGCAGGACATGTGAGTCTCCACATTTATTTGATGCTTCCGGTAATGCTTTGAGCTTTCAATCAGAGGGGTGAGCGCCTTGTTGCCTGGCAGTGGATGGGCTTGTTGGCTGAGTGGTTGGGGGTGTGGCCTGTTGTAGAAGGGTGGAGATACAGCCTGTTGTTGGCCCGTCTCAATTCATTTCCGAGTTTGTCCCAACATTTTCTGTTTTTTCAGCAGCACAGCTGAGAAAAAAAGAATATTTGTTAAAAAAATATGAAATATAATTTGGGACCTGTGAACTGTTTGATTTGTCTTTATTAAAAGTATAAGGAGTAATAGGATATTGCTAGCTGGTGTGAATTGAAGCTTTAATGAACATGCAGCGGTGATGTTTTCTCTCTCTGTGGATTTGGGATTGCAGCCTCGCCCGCTTGCCTGCTTTTGCAGCGACCTTGCAGTTCTGCCAATCAGGGCGCTCCACAGTGAGTGTTTTAACAATGAGGATGCGCGATGGTGCAGGGGTTAGAGTTTACCCTGCTGAGCCGCTCTTTGTAGTACATCAAATGACTGAGTTCCTTGGCCAGCTGCCCGGTGTGGACCAAAAGAGAAGAAATAAATCCATGTGCATGCCAGCTGCACTGATTCCATCCTCTGTGTGTTTGTGTGTGACGCTGAACTGTGTTTTCTGAACCAAACGTAACCTTGTGTGTGTTCTCATGACGTTCTTTGAACCCGGCGGATGCGATCCCGACGATGCTCCCAGGTGCTGGAGTGGGTGTTTTACCATTTACCGTTAATCCTGTAACCCCCACTGGTAGTACTAACTGTGACACAGGTACCACCATCTTGCACTATCCAATTTACAATAATTATTTGGAAACTCAGTGACTCATCCACTTGCACTTTCAAGCTTTGTGTGAATGTGAGTCTATTTTTACAATTGCTTTCACATTTTTTCCTCTCTCTGGTTAACTTCCAAGTCACACTACACATGAACATCTAACCTTGCACACATCTCTAGTGTGAAACCGTACATCAGACAATATGCAATGTTAAATATACTAGAGAGCTTCACCATATCAAAGTGTTAACAACAGTTGTGAAACAAAATAAGCCGTCTAGTAAATTCATTGTATGCATTAATACATTCCAGCCCTATACACAATCCCTTTAACCATCTTTGATTGGCTTTAAAGTAAGGTTAAGTTTAGGTCAATAGCCAATAGGAGAGCCGGATCTCTGCTGCGAGAACTATGCCCCCCGTTACCCACCTGTCAATCAGAAAAAGCTCCTACTGCTGGGCAACAAAGAGCCCTGCTCAATAGGCCTTTCAGGGCTGTGTGAGTGACAGATCTCTGCAGTAAAATGATCAGTGTGTTTGTGTGTGACAATATGTTTAACAGTGTGTGTGTGAGCATTTCTTTGTGTACGTTTGAACTTGCATCTTCATGTTTTCTGCTGTTAAATGGTATGTCCTGTTGGTAATATTATTCCTCTGAAAGTATTGTGTGTCTATCTGTATGCATCTTATTTGTGTGTGAACATGTGTGTAGGTAAAGAGGATGGTAAGACATGCAAACGTGTGGCCATTCGAACTACCATTAGAAAAGATGACTGCAGGAGCAATGCGCCGGTGAGAGAAGAGAGCATGCTTACTTATTTAGGAGGCCGACTCAAAATGTTTAAAACATTGTACAAATATTATGCATTGCTCTATATGTCATCAGCTTCCTTCGTTTACAGGTAACAGTCTATTCTTGTGATGGGAAATGCCCGTCTGCCACCATCTTCAACTTTAACATCAACAGCCACGCCCGGTTCTGTAAGTGCTGCAGAGAGAGTGGACTACAAACTCGCTCTGTTACGCTGTACTGCTCTCGCAATGCCACAGTGGTGGACTACAACTTCCAGGAGCCTCTGGACTGCTCCTGCCAGTGGAACTAAAAACAAGGCCATGCAGAAAAGTGAACGAAAGCTTAAAGAATGTATGAATAGAGGGATGAAATCTTTTTAAAGTACTGATAAAGAAGCAAACCAGCCATTTTTCATTTTATTTGTCACTATAGTACACTTTATTACACTGACCATGAGTTGTAGTTTTGAAAATAACTGATATTAGTTGGGAGGTAGTTTTCAAGTTTCTTTAAGACCTGCTGTGCCAACCAAGTCAGCTTGCTACTGTAGTGCTTAGCCTTGATGTATATGAACAATTAATATCATGTTGACACATATTTTGTTGCATTTTTTTATATCCTTTGTCGGGTTCAAATAGTACTCTGGTGTGCCTTGGAAGATACATTTAGCCTTTGTAAAAAATTAAAGTTATGCCAGGGATTGTTTTGTTAGAAAGGTTTAATGAGTTCCTGAAATGTGACCTTTGCGCTCTTTGTAGTTTCTGTATTTTGAAGTAAAGTAGGGGAATAAAAGGTTTAACAGTGTCTTTTTGTGAATTATTGAAACATTGTCTGCCATCTTGACCTGAAATGTGTCCTTTTTATGCACTCTTTGGGTTTCTCATTCTCAAACCCTTCTTAAAAGCTCATACTCATCCTGATTCAGCATCTGTGGTGCTGACATGTGTTTGTGTTTTCCCTCTAAGAGGTTATTGCTGTGTGGGAGTCCCCTCTTCATAACAGAACCCCTTAGTGGACTCAGCTCTTTGCCTGTCAATCATTTCTCCCTTTCACATTCCTGTCATTCCACTTGGGCTAGCACTTCCACCACACCCAAGGCCTGAGCCAAACCATGAGCAATTTTGAGTCCATGCTTATTTTAGAGGTTATGAAAACAAAATGTCAGACCTGTCTGCTGTGACTGGTTGTGGGTCACCCAGAGCCATTGAGCTGGTGCCCTCTGAGCACAGCTCAGTTTACCACAAAGCCCCACCACATCTCTGATTCCTCTCGCTTCCTCTCAGTATGCCCCACATCCCTCATTCCCCTCCTCTCCTCAGGAGCCCAGCTCTGGAGTGGCCATGTGCCTGAGGTTGCCATGGTGAATTGCTCTTATCCCAACAAAGAGCCAGAGCAAATTATACATCAACAATATCTCTCTCTCTCTCTCTCTCTCTCTCTCTCTCTCTCTCTCTCTCTCTCTCTCTCTCTCTCTCTCTCTCTCTCTTCACTTAAGGCTTTACTTCTCGGGGGAAGCAGCCATTGAACGTTAAACTCTGAGTGCGCGCTAAATTCAAAGACCACGCTTTGCGTAAAGCGATACTACAACACAATCAGAGTTCTTCGAAAGTTTTAGAATAACTTCTAGAAATATTTGTTAAGCCTTAAATAGTTACAAACCGTTCACTTTTTGACGCCCAGGGGTACGTCAGCGAGCCAAACATTTTTGGGACTTTCCACAACCGATGTCTCCGCACAGGGCGAGTGTTTTGGGTTCATTTATGAACTTACCAAAAACAGAGAGGACGACCAGGACCCACTGTCCCTCTCCCTAATAGTGACCGTTTGTATCCAGGTGGATGTGAGTGCTGGTTGAGATGAGGAGTGACATTTCCAATGGGGGGAACAGAGCGTCTGTGGCTACTTGCTAGTTTATGCCAGGTAAGAGAAAGGCCTAAACGTCCAGTTCTGTGGAGTATTCAATATCCACAATTCCTATTTTTCTTCTTATGAGTGCAGTTTATTTAGGTTAACAAAGTTACTCCTCTTCAGGTGGCCTTGCTGACCTGTGAACAGCATTTAAACCCTGTTGAGGTTGAAGTTGTGTTTCAGTCCTTCCCTTTCACTGAAGATCCAGACACTTACACAGTCACCTGCATGACTGCAAGGAAACATCTGGTAAGTACACAATAGCAGGTTTTTTATCCGTTTTCATTTTATAAGTTTATAACTTATTTGTGAACTAAATTATTTGTCATATTTCTGCAGGTGTATGTGGAGCCCATTCATCATTCAGCATGCTCCCCTGACTGCAAAATGTCCCTGCAATTACTTGAGGACCCGAGAGGATATAACATCAAACTGAGTGCTAGCAGAAATCTTAGTACTCTTCAGGCAAAGACTTTTCACTTCAGTGAGTGCTTCTGAACTTTAAAAACCACAGTCCATATGGAAAAGATGACACACTCGATTAGTGTTTGGTGTATGCTGCTTGATGTTAACCCCCTCCACTGTGTCTCCTCTTCTGTATTTGTGTCCAGTTCCAGTCCCCCAGTCTGCCCTTTATGTCTACACCACGGCTACCACTTCTCTCCTGACGTGGAAACTTCACAGGCACCAAAGCTTATCCACCTTGAGTCTGTTCAACAGCCACACACAACTTGTCACACACTTCCTCAACATAAACTCATCAGACTCTGGTTACATGGTAAAAGTTCTCGAGCCCGGCACCCGCTTCAAGGCCAAAGTTGTGGTGACCACGTTCCTCAAACACCTTAATATGACCATCAACCAGATACTCAGCATTGGCATGGAAACAGGTATTGTACACATTTGATTTACCATGATCATGTCACCACAACTTACATATCAACCTATAAACTGAATGCAAAGTGTTATGTGACAGAAAACTTGATGATAATGTCTCCAGCTCAGTGCCCCTCTGGTTGGTTGGCCAATGGGAGAAGTTGCTACGCTGTGAAAAGGACCGGTTTGGCCTGGAGCAATGCAAAGCTCAGCTGCAGAAACCTGGCAGCTGTAAGTCACCTGGCTGACATAAATACAGATGAAGATCTGCTTTTTATATCATCCCATCTGCTGAGCGACAACAACCTGCTGCTGCTATGGACCGGACTGAATGACCAGCAGGTAGCCTTAATACAGACATATCCACATTGATCGTTAGTGAGCTATAATGCATAATTACTTTTTGTTGTGACTTTCCACTCCCATTTGCAGTAGCTAATGAGAACCAAGCTTGTCTAACAACTGGTCACGCTTGAGGATTTTCATGAATATTTATGAATAACTTTATAATTAGTTATTTAGAAAGGTATTCGTCAGAAAAAACTTTGATTAAATACTTATAAAACAGTGCACCCTTTTTATAGGCTGCAGGATTTCAGCAGTTATTCTGTCCTGCAAGACAGTCACACTCAAGCAAAAATAGTCTTTGAGGAATTAAGGGATATATTGAAAGAGGACTGCAGGACCAATAGATTCAAGAGAGGACCATGCCCCATAATATAACTTTTTGACAAAATAATTTGTCAACACTAAATAATACTCCTGATATTGGTGAGAAAAGAGTGATATATGTATTTACTGCATTTAAGTTTTTCTTTGCACTCAAAGAAGCTAAACATCACTTATTTTACATATTTTTGTACAGGTATTTATAAAAATGAAATATAAAATGATATATTGTGCAAAATTATGATATTTAGGAAAATGGTCAAGAGAGTTTTATATTTATAGTAAAAGGTATTACATATTACTCTTAGGAGGATTTACCGATTGATTAGAATACTAAAGATATAAATGATGTTCTTATTAATACAAATACATTTCAAAACCAGCTTATCTAAACTAAATAGCAGTTTTCTCTCGGGCTGACTGCAATGCGGTCTTCACACATTTCGTTATATCCTTCTGTTACAGAATGATAAAAGTCTAAGTAAGACCACAGGGGGATTTCCTGGCAAAGAAGTTTACTTTCTAAACAGAAAAAGCACCACAGTAGCAGTTGCTCCTTAAAGAGGAGTTTTGTTTTTGATACTTTCACTTTAATGACAGTGAGCTGGGAATGCTGGTCCCATGTATACAATTTAATGTTTTTCTGCTGTCCCCCCACAGGAGGAGGGCCGTCCTCGCTGGTCTGATGGTTCAGCCTTTAACTTAACGAACACTATGATGTCATTACTGCCGGCCAATCGGACGGACTGTTTTGCCCTTCAGAGGAATGCCACAGGGCCGGGATACTTTCTCACTCCTTTCTTCTGTAACATCCCCTTACCCTTCATCTGCCATTACAAGAGTAAATACATGATGTATATACTTTTATTAACCACAGAATGTACTGCCCATGCATTATTTAAACATTTCAAGAAATGTAGCCTTTTAAAATGATCAAAGCATTTTTTAGCATCTTTTGCAATGTCACAGCCCTGAACCCTTGATATTTCTTAATCTCAGGCTAAATAAGTAATGCGAAACACTTAGTAGTTAACCCAAACCGTTTAATTATTAAGCATTAATCTTGTCCTTCCCAAGTTGCTATGATGTTACTCTAGTTCTCTCTCTTTCACAGTCCCTCCAGTCCCTGCCTCTTTGTCCTTCGACCTGCTTCAGGTGACAGAGCAACAGGTAGAGCTGCGTTGGAGTGACCTCTCACCCTTAAACTCTCTAAATATATCCTCTCTCGAGACATTCCTCCAGTACCAAGAAGAGGAAAATGGTGAAGATGATATAAGGAATTCAGAGGACAGAAAGAGGACACAGAGCCTGAGGATTGTTAAAAAGATTGTCAGGGTCCCCATCTCCCTCTCCTCCAGAGGGGTAACTGTGGCAGGTTTGTCTCCGGGCAGCGTCTACTCCTTCACTCTTCGAGCCTCTTATCTTGACGGCTCAACCTGGAGCTTGGGTCAAACACGGACTGCACACACGAGTGAGTCTGCTGACGTACACATTAGTTACACATCTTGTGCTAACGGTACTTTAAAGCTTTATGTTTTCTCTTTCTTACAGGACCTCTTCCTCCTCACAATATCAGTTTTGGCCCTGTTACCGTCAGTCAGATTAGTGTCCACTGGATGCTGACAGATACACAATTAAAGGATGGATGGATATTTGTGGTGCGCTATGTGGACATGTCTTCAGGACAAAAGAGGATAGTTAGAATGACCAATATCTCCAAGTTATCAGAGACTGGTGGGTTACAGTCATACTCTGCTGTGATTGGAGGGCTGGAGTCTTACAGTAAATACACAGTTGAAGTTTACACCGTCACCCAGTATGGGATAGACAGCTGTGGACAAGCGCCTGTGACTGTGCAGACTGGTAAGCATGTAACAGGGCTTTTCACAGCAGTTTTTTGACGTGTCATAGTAGATTTAACATTAGTAATGACTCTCTGTCCCAGTAAACCGTGACAGTGATGCAGCCTATAAGGACTCTAAAACTAGCTATTTAATTGAATCAAGTTATCATTATTGTTTGTCTTTACAAGGGACACTTTCGGACTGCTTTGATCAAAATCGCAATCTGGATTAGTATTAACAAATATTGGAAATAATGTTTTTCTTCGTAATATAGTATGTCAGTCTTCAATAGGTATTATGGTGTTGCAGAGATGTCCAAAACTACAAATAGTTTTCTACCGACATCTTGAAGTAATTGTTCTAGAAAAATCATGCCATTATCATTTAATGGTGTTTTTCGATTAATAATAATGACAATATTACAATTCCCTCCAATATTGTTATTGTGATTGCTATACAGTATCAATCAAAATCATCGCTTTCGAAATTCTCAAGAGGTTCAGCCCAACACAATACCAACTAACATTGTTTGTTGTGAAGTGAATTTACTTTTTTCCCGAGTGGGGTCTTCAGTTCTTGAAGGCAACCCTACCTCAAAATAAGGTGCCCATAATGAGGTGGCATCCTCTCAAGATAAAAAAAAACTGCTGATTAACTGTGATTGCAACTTGTAATTTGGATAAAATATTAACATCCTATTTGAAGATGTTTTACAAACTGTATTGCTTTGACGAAAGTTACTTGAAAACAATATCACTTTTTTCCTTTTGCATTTCCTAGCGGTGAGGCCCCTTAGTGGTCTGTTTGTGTTGAGCGGAACAGTACATTTGACTGTCTGCTGGACCAGCTCACCTGATGACCCACCAGATCGTTATTATATCACGTCGCAACCGCTGATTGACTCCCCACCAACCTCACTGTGGATGAACCAGACCAGTCCTGGTGCACACTGGGTGAATGACACTGTGTGTGTAAATCTGGGCACATTTACTCCAGGTCAGACTTATGAAGTGGGAGTGGTCTCTTTGAGGGGTGAGGACAGGAGTGAGATGACCAAAACCATACATACCACAGGTAAGAGAAACAGAAATACATAAATAGTTCAATAGTCGTATGTACATTGAAACATGTTTTGTTGATTCAATGATTTCTTTAAAATCCACAGTTGTCACTTTGTGCAGTTTCAATGTATTTAAAACTTTGTTTAAAACTTTATCTGAAGCCTAAATGAGGCTTCCGTAGTCTGAGGTAGCTAGTGGGTGTTTTCCAAAGTGAAAGCTTTGTGTTTTCCCAGACAGTGTTTCCCTGTTGAGGTGCAGTGGAAACATAGTAACAAACAGAGGGAATTATACTAAACTGCTGAAACTTGAATTTATTAATTTCGAAAGCTTAAGCTCATTTTAATATATTGACATATGGTGGACTTTGGTATTTTTCACCATGACCTAAAAGAATATGAGGAATGATTTCAGCAAGTAAAAAACGTTGCAATTTACAAATGGGCTCCTGATTGACTTGAAAAATTGTTATCCCAGTGCTTAACAGTGTACACAAAGAGCCTTTTAACCAAACTGGTAATTTTGTAAACAATATTTCCATCTGTTTCTCTCTCTTTATGTGTAGACCCATTGCAAGTACAGGTAGCAGTCCCTCTTTCTGTGGGAACACACTCCACACAACTGTACATCCAGCGGCCACAGCTGGGTGTGATCGATGGGGTCAAAGTGTGTGTGTGTCCAGGATTGTGTGACAGTATGTGTGAGGGATTGTGTCTGACAGCATGCGACTGGTACTCCCTTCCTGCTGGAGTTCACATCATAACCCTGAGCAACCTCAGTTCAGGCTCCGAGCTGCAGCTCAGAGTGTTCAGCACAAGCCGGGCACAGATGGGACCACCTTACTACTCCCGCCCATTTAAAACAAGTGAGGAACCACTTTTAATACAACTGTAGCACATACTTACATACTTATGCACATGGTTCATGGCAGCAGAGACATTTAAAATCCTTCTATCTTGAAGGTGTCAGAAAAATATTTTGGACTGATATCTACTTTACGATACGATATACAATACGATACGATATTACTTTATTTGTCGGATCATGTCTGAAATTTGACTTGCGTCACAGCAGCTCCATGTCCTTTTAATGATCTCAAAACATAGTGGGTCCTTTGTTGTTATTGTATTGTAACCTGGAGAAGTCCTCTCATCACCTTTTCTCTCATCACTGCTACAATTGTACTGCCGTTTTTCAAAAAACAGTCTACAAATATATATTTTTTAATTTCTTGCAGATTACAGAAAATAGATAAAATTAATTCACCCTCATATTGTACCACTTTACAGTTTACCTTTTTGGTATTCATTTTTTAAGATTTTTGCTAGCGAAACACCATTTAGGTCAGGCCTCAAGCTAGGGAAACAATGTAAGAATGTATGTTTGATATTAATGTTGTTATGAGCCAGTGTGCTTCTTAAGGCAGAAAGATCCCCTACATTTTAGGGGATTTATCTGCATCAATGACACGGCTTGATTTAGGTTCTAAATCAAGCCGTGTCATTGATGCGGCTGAGCTTTTTTTCTTTTTGCAACTAAATAAAATTCAAATGGGTGGCCTGGGGAGAATAATTAATTTTTCAAACAAGTGTATGTGGTGTTTTTTGTTATTCAAACCATGTTGTTTTGATATAATTATATAACTAGAACTTTTAATAAATACGTTTGCATTTGTTATAAAGCACTGTAGACAAACACATTTCATTTTAACTACAATACTGTCCTTAAATAGCATATACATTAGAATGAGATTTTAAAAATATCCCTAATGAAAGTGACCCAGGACCCCCAGGGGTCAGTCGCAATCATGTTTGAGATTAATTCATTTAAATGATATAGATATACATAAATGTATATTTTAGTGGGAATGCTGACACAGCACAAAATTATTTATTATTCCGTCGGGTTATTTTGTACCTCTTCTTCTCCCACATTCCACATCACAGAAACTCTGTTATTTAATAGTTTAAGATGATATTCTAATCAAACGACTCAATACATATGTTATGTTTATTTTGAATACATCAAAAATCTTGTTGTTTTACATAACTGAGGCATTCAAATATTGTGTTATTAAAAATAATTGGAGGAGTAAGTACGACATGGGTGGGATGTGGTTTGTGATTTTAGGTCTGGCTCCTCCAATCAGAGTGAAGGAAGGTGTGGTGACAGACTCATCCATTCAGCTGCTCTGGGATCAGGCAGAAGGACAGGCTCACAGCTACGAGGTTACCTGCTTCAACTGTCACCATTCACACAAGGTAAACAAACAAAAACATGTTGTCCTCTATGATTTTATTTCGTCAAACATCCTCTTCCTGCCAACGTATGCTGTTACTGTAAGGAAGATAACAAGGCTTCTTGGTATTTTTATTTTTGTGATAAAGGTGCAGAAGGTGTTCAATCAGAGTGCAACCTTTTCTACTCTGACTCCAGGCGTGCTCTACCACTTTGCAGTACGAACAGAGAAGGATTCCTTTACAGATAGTTCCCCTGTCACCATCAACATAATTGCAGGTATACACACACACACACACACACACACACACACACACACACACACACACACACACACACACACACACACACACACACACACACACACACACACACATACACACACTGATATTTCTGTTTAACTCACTAACTATGAGTGGTGTTTTTTATTCAACAGCTCCTAACCCAGTGGAGTTGTCTCTTGTCAATAAAACAACATCATCCGTATGCATTCGTTGGAGTAATATCAGGGGAGTTGCAAGCGGACTCATCCTGTCAATCAAAAACAAAACATCCCGCCAAGAGCTGATCATCCCTCATCAAGAGGCCGGGTCAGTCTCAATCTTGTCAGCCAGTGCACAAATTATTACAATTTCATGAGAGTAGAATGTCCACATTTTATTTTATAACAAGATCTGCTGCTGAGTGCAACATGGTTTACTCAAAACTTGTGCTTTAAAACACTGACTGTGTGTTCTCAGGTCATACAGCTTCGAAGGCCTCGCTTACGGAAGCCAATATTCAATTGAAGTGACAAGCACCAGCGGGGGAAGAAGGAGTAAACCTGCCACTATGATCCTCCATACTTGTAAGTTTCAAAACATACAGTAACTGACACCAAATATAGGTTGTGTGTGTGCCCACATTTATGTGTGAAATGATAGTCAGAATGTGAATACAACATAAAATGCATAATGGAGTAAGAAAGTAAGATTTTAAATGGTCTGTAAAGGTGGTTAATGAATTCAATATAAACCTTGAGAAACCAAGTAAGATTGTAGTTCGAAATAAATCATTGTCAGAATAGAAATTATAGTACAAGCTGTTGAGCATAGAGGGACCAGCTATGGGTCTAATGTCTGTTTTCAGTTTCTTTCCCGTGCCGGTTTAAAGTGAACCTATACAGTATGTAAAAAGTTCACTCCCATGCTTGTTATCACATGTGTATATGTATGTATTTATTACCTAGAAATACAAACAATGATTATCAGTCTGTACTTACTGTCACATGCTAATGGGAATATGGTCTCCAGGTCCAGGGATGCCGCAGGATGTGGTTCTTTCGGAGCAGATAGTGACGTCTGTGTTTGTCACCTGGAGAGCACCACCAGGACAGGTGGAGGGGTACACGGTGAGATAAAACTACTGCACCTTATTAATCACAGAAGGAGATTTATTTTCACATTCTAACTTTCAAGAAGTCCTTGTCATTTGTCTTACAAACACATTTTTTTTTTGTTCAAGGACAAATGAGGCCTCTTGCGTCAGGGCCTGCACTGCACTCACCTGTTGGTTACTTAGCAACCTTTTGTCGACACACCACAGATTTGGTTACCAGCCCTTTAAAGATGTATGACCTCTATAGAGCCCCGACCAGGGAGAATGACCAAGCACATTACATACCCACAGAAATAAACTAGAAACATTATTCGATATACAGGGTTGAAGAACAAAAAAGTGTAATTGAAACTTGAATGACGTTTTGTAAGGCCTCAAAAGGGATTTATTTTATATTTCTCAGCTTGTTTTTGGCCTGCGGTCTGTGGACAGGAAGTCTTGGATTGAGGTGCTTGTCCGGAGCACACGTTATGAGATCAGGGATTTGATCCCGGGATCAGACTATGGTGTCAGCATTCAGAGCGTGCTGGGCTCAGAAACCAGTCAACCCGTCCTCCGAGAGTTCAGCACACGTAAGACACACTCATGCATGCAGGTACACACACACAAAAACAGACAGGCCTTAAATCTGTGCAGCATTACAGAACGCTTTTGGTGATTCCTCAGTTAGAACATAAAGCCCTAGCGACACAGACAAATACATTAAATGTGGCCTAAGAGATGAAAACTAAAGGTGTAAATAAAACAAATATTTGTTTCCAGGCCCAGCAGGATTATGCGCCCTTCATGTAGAAAACATGAACTCCTCCTCTGTCTCTGTGAGCTGGGACAGTGCTGTAGGAGAGTTTGACTTTCACAGAGTCACTGTGGTCAACACGTCAGTCACAAACACACTCACCGTGCCCAGGGAGAAGCGGGTTGCCGTGCTTACAGGTCTGGCGGACGGCTGCAGCTACAACGTGAGCGCTGAGAGAGTGAGAGGGGTGAAAGCAGGGAGCGCTGCCTTTCTGACTGTGACCACAGGTAGATGAAAACACGAGGGGCTGCAACACAACATAATCTCCAACCCTGATTGCCTTTTCACTAAATTACTGAAACTGTCTCACCTGTCTGACTCCATTTCTCCCTTTACTGTCTTCCTTGAGTGCCAGCCACTGTGCGAGGAGTGCGTATCATGAATGTGTCGGCACATGCATTCTCGCTTCACTGGGAGCAGGCGGCGGGGTGTGTGAATCACTACCAAGTCACCCTTCTACCGAACCATGGAAAAGTCATAGTGCACCCTGCACATGACGGATATATTGAGGTACACACTCACACTGGGTAGTTGAAATGATACATTTATTTAATTTGTATTTAGTTCATCACCAAATAAAGTCATTGTCAACATTTAGAAAACAGGACAGTAGAGTTTGTGTGAATACCAAGACCTTGGAGGAGCCTAGCATTGTCTTGCTCTTGACTTGCAGCTGAGTTATGATTCTAAGTGCACAAAATACATAACCACTCAAACATGCATGCATTCTCATTCCTCCCATTCAACCAAATCCCGCCCCTTGCTGTCTCCTACCAGCTGCCAGGTGTCGGATACCCCCCAAAATGTAACCTTACACAGCAAACACACAGAGGCACACAGTTGAGTAATAGATCTCATTATTTATTGAGTTGGCCTCATGAGCTCAACCCTGAATCATTCATTTGCTTAAGCAGCTCTCCCCGGAGAGAGAGACAAGAGGGAGAACGTTAGCCTTGTGCTAATGAGAGGACCCTCTGCCTTCCCTGGTTAGCCAAAACAACTTTTGGAATACCTCAAGACCAAGAGCTGTTTATTTCCGATGCCTGGATAATTAACCCTGTGATCTTTACTCATGTCACTAACCGGCTCCTAAACCTGGAGTTATTCCTGTTTACCTCTGTGGATTACCTGTAGATCACTGCTAACCATCAAGCACTAACACTGGATGCATGTTTCCTGGCGGGGCCTCTAACCTGCTGTGTCTAAACTAAAGCTAACTCTGCTACCCAGCATGGCCTTCTCCTCTCTCGTCCTAATGCTCACACTCTGCCTGGGACAGGTGCACTCACAGGTAAGAATTCAACACTCAATATATGGCATTGCTGTGCACATAGGTGTTTATATGCCAATATACTGAAGATAATATTAACACTAACAGACTGTAAAATGTTTGGTTATATTTCCAGTTGGTAACATAAGTTATTAGTGTGATTCATCACCGACCAACATACTGATTGATATCACAGGAGCAAATGTTGGTTGAAACATACACTAAAGCAAAAAGACTGCAGGACTGTTTTCTGTCACCCAGACACATACATATATAAACAAGCTAGCAGAAACAAGCTGTCATCCATTTACAACCACCCACCTTTGTATTGATGCAGATGGCTGAAGATTCAAGGTTTCGCTTTACATTTTTGTGATGATTCTTCAGTAGTCTACATGATGAAATACAATAACAGAAGGCTGTTGAGGTTTCTATGGGAATTGTTTTGATTTTTCTTGCTTTTATTTACAGAAACTTTTTTTCTCAAACAAATACTTACTAAAATTCTCTATTTCAAACTCCACAATTATGAAAATGTTCTGCTTTCCGATATGTTGATATGATACCAAAATAAATATCTGGGAATGTGACTTTTGCCAAAAACAATTCAATAAACATGCAACATTTGAGGCTTTATGAAATTGTGGTAGGACGTTTTCTCCATTCTCTTATATAGTTATAGAGCAATGTACACTTTAAAAAAAACATTAATTCTTTAATTAACATTCTTTTAAATCATGACGAGGGCGTTAATGAAATAATTCTTGATTGACAATTTATTGCTAAATGTGTGTTGACACAGGTCGATGTGGTGAATGTCAGTCCGGGGACACAGTACAGTGTAACGGTCTCAGCATCCTCCTCCTCCAACATCAGCCCCGGAGTCAGTCGCATGATCAACACCAACGAGAGCGGTAAGACGTGCGCGCTGTCGATGCTACGATGCTGTTGTACGATTACATTACATGTCATTTGTTAGACGCTTTTATCCAAAGTGACTTACATACATTCGGTACTGCGGACAATCCCCACAGGAGCAATTTGGGGTGAAGTACAAGTGCCATCAAGTTCTCGTCTGCCCTCTGCTGTACAAATCGGTTCTTGTATAGCACATACACACTTGCTGAGAGAAAGGGGTCAGCACTGTGTGTGTCTTTGTATGTGTGTTAGGGGCGGGGGGGTTTATACTCCCTTCCCTGTGTAATTCCTCTTAGGTAATTTAAGCCAGAGCTTTTGAACCGCAGAATGAATGGGTCTGCAGTGAATGTCAGTGAAATGCCACTGCTGTGTGAGGCCTTATTCATTAGAGTTCAGCCTTAAAAACACACACACACACACACACACACACACACACACACACACACACACACACACACACACACACACACACACACACACACACACACACACACACACACACACATACATACACTAACCCTTTCAAGATAAGTCCCTGACAGACAACAACACTATTCTTCAAGTTACCCGGATATTGTGTTCAATTTAGTTTTGATATACAGTAGTTATCTAACACAATATATCAATATTACATGCTTGGCCTATTTATGATATTAAATACTCTAGAGTAAATATGAGACTCTTCTCTCCTCCACACACTTCCCTTCTCTTCCTGTAGTTGCTGGACCACCTTTTGGCCTAGAAGGAGAGGCCGTAGGATCTAATGGTATTCTTCTCTCCTGGACAACGCCAACTAATGGCAATAATATTGACGGATACGTCATAAGGTAATTCTTTGTTGTCTACTTGGAAAACTGTAATTCAAGACTTGGCTTGAATACAATGAATTCTCTATTACCACGGGTCCATGTACATAGGCTGTGATTCTGAAATTCACAATACAGGAAACCTTTGTTGTCTTTGTCTAAGGCAGCACAATTGTCTTTGCAAATGCCAATCAGTTGCTGAGTCATCATGAGATCATGAAAACATATAAATGTAGTTAAAGACAATTTAAAGATATTTAATGATATAAAAACATATCATAGTGTTGTAAAATATAAATAATGTGTAATATATAACTTATTTGCTCTTACTTACTATGTACATTTAGGTATCTATGTGAATTACACACTCTATTTCTCCTTTTTAAGTCTTCATTTAATACGAAAATAACCCATTAAAGACTTTTTTAAAGATTATTTTTCTAAAATAACCCAACGAGAGACATTCATTTCAGCAGACAATATTCAGGTTTTAAAAGCTAATTATATTTATAATAGAATTGCCCTCTCATACCCCTCTGAATATAATGGAATATGGTAACATAAAATAGAAATACTAAGTAACAAGTACCATAAGTGTTTTTTTAAATACTGTACTTGAGTTATTGTTCTTGTTAGCCAAATTTACTTAAATCCAAATTAAGATTTGGAGTACCAAATTTAACCAGCCTGGTACTGTGTGGTAAAATGTGAGTTGGGAGATGATGATCGTGAAAACTGATTTCTCTCTGCAGGTACAAGGAGGTGTGTCCCTACCCCGACCCCACATTCACACAGGTTACCAAGTACCTGGACATCCCAGAGACCCTGCTCACTGACTTCACCTCCGGCTCTACATACCACATCGAGGTGAGATAATCAACTCAAGGTTGATGCCGTCACAGGGTAGCTGATAGGAATGTGCTTTGGGGAACTCAAATACAACCAGCCGAAGATTTTTCCAAACATACAAATTCAATGGGTATGAATGTTAGATGTGGTATTACATATTCTTTTTTTCTTTTTCTGAGACCTGTCCTCCTGTATTATCATGCGGACAGATCCCACTGGAGCAGACTATTCTCTTGATCTGGCTTAATGCTGGTAATTGATCCTGATTGCATTATTAATCAGGTAAACAGATATATGGATCAGCCATGGCTCTTTCCACTGTCTGTTGTCACTGAGCTTGAATGTGATCATGCTTATTAGTTTTCAGAATTCATTAACCCACAATGACCCTCATACAAATGGACACACAGCGGGATTATACCTACCTTGTGTGCACGCGTGTACTGTATGCTTATGAGTGTGTGTGCATGTATCCTATTACTACATCTCACCTGTGAGTGTGTGGGCCCACCATGCCATGCACAAAGCTGAGCTGACAAACTATCAAAACATAAATAATGTAAGCTGCAACTAATATGTCACAAAAAAAGATTTACATATAATTAAGTCGTATACTTATTGATAAGTTAAAATGTGTATTTAATATACAATGCTTTTCATAGTGGTCCAGTACAAATATAAAGCAAATGAAGCTGCAGATGGATGTTCCAAGACGTTTTAGAGGAGGCATTCATTATTGTCCTTTTAGATGAATACTCCATTAGCCTGATAATCAGACTTAAATTGGTATTTTACTTTCATGTCATTATTAATGTATTTGTCATTCATTTTAATGTATTCTGTTTAAATCAATTCAGAGTGCTTTTAATTACTGTCAACATACCTGTGTATAATGTATCATTATTGCAGTGATCATTGCCTCAGATGCTAATCCATGCCCTATTGACAGGAGAATGAATTAATGATTATACATACTTCCTCTCTGTCACTTCAGGTAGCAGCCATATCTCCAGCTGGAATAGGAGCCTTCAGCAAATCTTTATACATCAAGACAGCGGAATCCCGTGAGTTTTCATGCACACCTATTTGCATAATAATCTTTACATCTAAAAGACTAAAAGACATCTTCTTGCTAATTGTTTATGTATTTGTGTGTGTGTGTGCATTTCCTGCAGCCCCTGGCCTGGTGACCAACTTGACAGCGTTTTCTCAGAACCACACCAATGTGTTGGTTACTTGGTTCCTGCCGCACCGCATCAACGGCCTCATCACAAAGTTTGCTGTCAAGGCTAAACACGCTCGTACCGGGCAGACGGTTCGCACGCTGGAGGTCAATGCAGAGGACATCATGACCGGGGCGCTGCCTCACTGCAATGTAGTCATTCTGTCACCCTCTTTTAATTCAACTGTTATTGTGAAATGTTCTGTTTGTGTCAGCATTTTAGATGCTACCAAGGCACAAATCCGGCCATGT
Organism: Notothenia rossii; assembly: GCF_949606895.1. Lineage (NCBI taxonomy): Eukaryota > Metazoa > Chordata > Actinopteri > Perciformes > Nototheniidae > Notothenia > Notothenia rossii. The sequence goes on from NC_136903.1 coordinate 18,242,609, forward strand.
GTATTATATAAGGCTTGAATTGTCCTTTATGATTTTGTATGTGCAGGATGCAGCCGATATCCTGTCACGTGCGACTCCCAGTCCCGTGGAAATAACAGCCTCGTTGTCACCCATCACCCACTCCGCCGTGCCCCCTGCAGCCGCCTGGAGTGTGCCCATATCAGTAGGGGTTGATCAGCTACGCCCTTATACCGCATATCTATTCGAAGTTTCTGCCTTCACCTCTGACGGAGAGGGACAGATAGCCTCCACTATGGTCCGCATGCCAGAATCAGGTGTGGAAAAATAACTAAACCCGGCCGTAGCTTCTGTCTAACTGGTGTATTGATTAGTGGGATATTCAATATTTGCAACATTTAAGAATATCTTTATTTCTATCTCTGCAGCCCCAGAAGACTCCCCAGCAAACTTTGTTGTATTGAATATGACATCTAGATCTATATCCGTGTCCTGGAGCTCTCCCAACATCATCACAGGAAAAAACACCTACGTTATCTACCTTTATGGACCTACAGGTTTTAAAATACACCCTTGCTCTCACTCACATTCATGCATAATTTAGGTCTTAAACTCTAAACTGATTGAAATCCACACATTTTTCTATTTCCCCTTCATCCCAGGATATTTGTATGAGAACAGCACAGCAGACACGCGGTTTGCTCTGACTGGTTTGAGTCCCTTCACAAGGTACACGTTGGCCGTCAGAGCCAAAGTGTCTGGAGAAGTAGGCCCAGCAGCGCAGGAAGATGTGATTACACCTGCAGAAGGTGGGTGTACTTGCATACTAATATGTTATTTTGCATTTAGGTGAATCCTCATAAATTTACTCATAACTTTATTTTGGGGAGGAAAAGGGTGACACAAAAACACGCAGAGCTACAGAAATGTCAAAGATGACACAGTAAAGTCGAATAAATATTCCCGATGTGTAAAGGTGTGTTTTCTGTACTTCTATGTCTGTGTCTAATTCTCTTTGGCTCTTTATTTGTGTGAGTAGCACCCAGTGCAGTGCAGGACTTGATAGCTGAAGCTGAGGATTCAGTTTCAATCCGTGTGAGTTGGAGGATCCCTGCCCAGCCCAATGGTCCGATCATACAGTACAAACTGCAGGTTCTGGCTGGCGTCACCCTGCTGCAGGACATCACCCTCACTGCTGAAATGGTAGGCCAGATAGTAAACATATTCCTAAAAACACCAAAAATGTATCCCAATACAGTTTAGTAATGATAACAATTCAGTTTTAAAACCTGAGCCTGTTCATCTAGAAAGGTTGGAGCAAATGTTACTGTTAATCCTGCATTTACTTACTGTACATATTGAAGAAAAGAGGATTTGCAATGTAAAAACTCCTCTCTTGATGGCTGTCAGGGAAAGGACAGAGTATCATAAACACCTGTTCAAGTTTTCGACTGCCCTTTAGAAAAACTGTCCCCAACCCCAAAACTACAGACAGACTATAAACTCTAGTTTTTTCTTCTTTCAGAATACAACTGATTTGCCTGAAGATGAGACTGTTCCCCCTGATGTCAGTAACAATTCCGGGCGACGTAAGAGAACAGCTGAGCTCAGTCTGATCACATCTCCGCCGACATTCACTGCCACTGTCCCTGATCGCACACTTCCCAAACGTTCAACTGCTTCTGGCCTTACACACTCTGGACAAAGAATTGCCGACCAAATCACTAACACCTATGCTCAAGTAACCGCTGCCTCCGCGGTCACCGAGGAGCCCAACACAAGTTACATTTCTGCTTCTCACTCTGACAGCACAAACACTCAATCCTCTGACTCTGCAGTCTCTGGGACTTCTTCATTTTCTCCTACCTCTGTGCCACCGGCTACGCCTCCACCCTGGCTGACAAAGCAATCCCAGGCTGGAGATCTGACCTCAGATTCATCACGCTTGGCCCTGACCCCAGGCCAGCTACGCTTGTTTACTCAAGATGCATCAATTACAGGAGCCTTTTTAACACGCAACACAGCAACTTCTGGTGCTAAAGGTGCGAGAGAACTCCCAAAACACACTGCTTCCCTTAACTTCCTGCAGCCCATTGTAAAAGTATTTTTTATCTGTGCTTATAAATTGTGTGTGTGTGCTCTTGTGTATGCATCTGTGTCTTGCATGCGTGTTGCAGGGGTAACAATGAGAGAGGAGGTGATGGACGTGTTGTCTGAGGAGTTGTCTTACCTGGTGTCAGATCTGAATCCCTTCACCGAGTACACGTTCAGGGTCACTGCTTCCACACCAGTGGGAGAGGGTCCTGCAACAGATATCACTGAGAAGACCAGGGAGCAGGGTGGGTGTACCATTTCATTACAATACATTTAATTTACACATGCTAAATTGGTGAAATCAACCATTTGTATACAACCCTGAAACAATACAGCTCGTCAAATACTGTATGTTAATATTCTAAGTTCTACGTTTAGAAAGAATAGGAAAATATATATAAAGTATTTCAAGTAATTAGTATTGACAATCAATTATCATAACAAATTATCAGGCCTGCAAAACCCCCAAAATAACATATTTATTTTATAATGTCTAGTTGTGTATGTTTTGTTTAGTCCCTAGCTCAGTGCTGGAAGTGTCCTATCAAAACATCAGCTCCACCTCCATACTAGTGAGCTGGGCGCCACCGCTTAACCCCAACGGGCGGATCACACATTACACCGTCTACGGCCTTAAACTGCACAGTGATCAGGCCCTGAAGTGGTCTACCGACGTTACCAGCATATTGATAACGGGTAGATAAATCACCTTTTCTGTACAGTCATTATACTCATTATAATACAGGTTGTTGATAAATATCTATTGTCTAATGTATAGATCTGGACAAGTATACTGGTTATAAGCTACGCGTAGCTGCTTCTACAGCTGTGGGAGAGAGCTCCCTGTCGGAGGACGATGACATCTTTGTTTTCACCTTAGAGGACGGTATGTGCTGAAAACAAACTGGAGACAATACAAACACAACGGTCAAAACATTTGTTAGAGTTGTTAAAATAATGCAGATATTGTGTTTTATATGTTTCTGAAGCTGTTTTACCTTCTTTCTTTATTGTTGTGGGTGCCTAGTCTGTGGCATGCAAACTATCAACAATTAAATGTATTATTTTGCTCCCAATATTTATTATGAGGATATTTCAGCCTAATTATTGGATTATTTGATTTGATTTTGTTCAATTCATTTATATTTTATCTGTGATTTTCTTGTCGCTCCATCCCCAGAGCCTGACTCCCCCCCTGTGAACCTCACTGTGGTCGCCACCAGCCCCCTCGCCGCCACATTGGCCTGGTCCGCCCCAGAGCAAGCCAATGGGATGATCCAATATTACGAGGTCCAGTATGAGAACGAGTCCTACTCTGAGTTACTGAATACATCCTCAAACACAGCAACTCTGATGAACCTGAAGCCTTTCTCCTACTACAACGTGACTGTGAAGGCGTACACCCGTTACGGCCACGGCAACCAAACGTCAGAATCTTTGTACCTGCTGTCCGGAGAAGACGGTGTGTTGATGGATGCATTCAAAAACATGAATGCTAGAGCTGCAACAATTAGTAGAATGATGGATTAGTTGATCGACATTTGTAAATAATCTCTAATGCAGAAATGGTAAAAATTTATTCTGTTTTCAAACTCTGAAAATATAGAAATGTACTGCTTTCCTGGGTAGTACATCTTACTAAACTAAATATATTTTTTTGACTGAAAAACTGGATTTTTTTTAAAGAAAACATCTAGGATTTGGGGAAACTGGGATTGATATTTTTAACTATTAACTATCCCATAGACCAAACAATTATTCACTCATTTACAGAATAATCTTTGGATTTATCAATGTTTCAAATTGTTGTTGGTTGCAGCTACTGTAGCTAATATGCACTTATCAAAAATATTGAGTAAAAATACCACATTTTCAGATTTTAATAACAGTTCATCTTCTTGTGTTCTCTCTTCAGTCCCGGGCAGTCCTCCGTATAACGTTACTTATGAGTCGGTCAGTCCCAGCGAGGTGAACGTGACCTGGCAGCCCCCTCTGCTGCCAAACGGGATCATTACCCACTACAGCCTGCAGCTGTGGAACTCCAGCCACTACCTGAACCTCACCTCCCCTACCAACTACATCCACATCACACACCTGAGGAAGTACGCCAACTACCGCGTCATGGTGCAAGCACACACACGCGTTGGGCCTGGGAACTACAGCAGTGATCCGCTGAACATCACTACACTGGAGGATGGTGAGAAGGGTCGGGGGGGGAGGGAAAGAGGGAGGGTTTGTTTTCAGATCCAGGACGCTGCACGATTACATCATGACAGAGTTCGGAGGGCGTCTGATTAAATCTGACTTTCCTCTCGTCTTTTCCTTCTCAGTTACATCTCTCTGTTTCAGATCATGCTAATGGTGTTACATCACAGGTGTTTGATGCCACGTGACGCTCTTGTCTCCAATCAGCTCTGAGAAGCTCATACAACAGAGTCCTTTCAACTAACCAGTCTTTTATTTCAGGGAAACATTCAGTTTCTCTCGGGCACTTTCCTGAGGGGCCATCTGAGGTTCCTAGTTCCCCAGTGCAAATCTATTTTTCATCACTCCTCAGTGTCTGTATTTATTAGGCCCATCCTCCTGATTGTGTTTTTTCACTGGAAAGTCTTTCTCCTGCATCTCAGCCCCAAACACAGCTCCTCAGTTTCTCCTCGCCAGGAAGTTGTCAGATTATGAGTTGGAGTTGTCATGGCAACCACCGCACGAAGCCAATTCAGACATACTCTACTACAAAGTCAGAATTTGGTGAGTTTCCTAATGTCCTTCTCCCAGTTTGGCTGTAGAGATTAAGAAACACATTGTAACATAAATAGTGGCTCTCTTTGATAGGAATGAAACGACTGAGCTGTGGCAGAATGTGACGGGGACATCAGTGGTTATTAATGTAGACTCAGAGAGCCGCTACAACGCCTCTGTCTCCAGCTGGACCCGACTGGGAGATGGAGGAGTGCTGATCTACATTAGCTTCACCACCACGGATGCAGGTGCTGGCGGATGTTTAAGACCATTAAGACAAATTACATCAGAAGAATTAATCACCATGTGTGTATGAAGTTTCTTCCTCGTTCTGAATATTTATCTGTGTGTTTCTCAGAACCATTTGACTCCCCGCAGAATGTGACTTTTGCAAATGTGACCGCCTCCTCTGTGACCCTGCTGTGGCACCCGCCTACTGAACCTAATGGACTCATTGTACACTACTCTATATACTACTCTTATAACAACACTGTGGCTGAGCAGGTGAGACACAAACTTTGGTTCCCTCGCACTGATCTCAGTAACCCTCTTCCAGCAGCAGGTAGTTGTTGCCAGCTAATCACTCTGCATGCTCCCTGCACAGCATCAAACAGCAGAGCTAGTGACAGGCTGGTGAACACAGTGATCCTGTTAGCTACTAAAGAAACAAATCATTCTCTCTGGAGTCGGTGGAGAACAAAGCAGAGCTAAAAGATAGAAAATGTTGGACACAATCGAAACTCTGAATTTGGACAATTTAGCAATACTGCCTTGTTTCTGCTGGATGTCTAAATTATGAACTAATACTAACTAGTAAATTGCTAAGAAATGCTTCATATCAACGTTATAACTTCATAATACAGCAGGGTTGGCCTAACTGCTTGTTATGCTGTTCTCAAGGCCAAAATATAAGAAAATAATAACAAGCATTAAATAATCCCTCTGGCTGGGTTCGGAAAGGACTGAAGATGTATGATGCTGTCTTCATAACACTATATAAATAATTGACTTTTAAAAATCTGTGAACAAACAATTCTTCATGGCCAAATATTTGTTTCTGTATTTATTTTTAAACGTTTCAGGTGCTTCTTTATTTTTATCCATGGTCTAAATTAATGCAGATTCTTCCTGACTGCTTGTGGTAAAAAAAAAGACATTTAATGTTGGGTTTTTCTTTCATTTGAAAAGCATCTGTTCTGCTCTCTTTACATTTCGCTTGAAGTGTATGAAAACCAAACTAACATTTGTTTTTCTCCATAGAGGGTTCCAGTGTCAGACCTACCTGAGCCGGCCTCTCCTGATTCAGCCCTCTACTTCACTCTGACACGGCTGATTGGAGGCACAAACTACACGCTGTGGATGACCTCTAGCACAGTGCAGGGGAACGGGGGGGTCCAGAGCGAGCCACTTGTCCTGTTCTTACCTGAGGACGGTCAGTTAGACACACCTGCTGACACACACCCACATGCACCAATGTAAATAATAATAAAGAAATAGAATTACACATGAAATACTACACATAACGCTAGATATATTATTGTACAACGTCTCACTGGATGGTTAGTCTGCACACTTTTTCCAAAACCTCTTCAACTTATAAAAATGAAAATGACATAAAAACTCTGCGATTGAAGATGGGACTTTCAGCCTGTTAGTAAAAGGGAATAACAGTCGGTCTTGCAAACTGGCTCTATTTTTGTCCGCCTGTGACGCCTTGGAGACAGCCAGTTTGCGTTTCCTTTTGCGAAGCATGACGAAAGTTGTAAGGGATTAAAAGACACAGAGAAAAATGGAACTGTAGGATTTAAGTAAAATAAAAAAGCCTTTACGTTCGTGCTGTGCCATTGCTACAATTGTCTTGTTGTCACATAAATCAGAATTCCAATGTAATGTTGTAGTTACAAATCCTCAGTGTATAAAGTAAATAAATATCTCTCTGATCTCTTTGTTTTTATGTTATTTTGGGAAAAATGGTGCAGACAACCGCCACAGACTTTGTCAAAAACAGTTCATATTTATATGCCATGATTCATGTTTTCTTGTTTAGCCGTAGTAATAGTTTTCTATGTTCTGAACTATTACTGCTCATACTGACTCTGTATCTCTACCTGTGCTCTAGTTGTTCCACTCTCAGCAAAGCACCGGATCTCCAGGGCACAGCCAAGTCCCCCCCCCCGCTGGGCTCAGACCCCCACTCACACCTGGCCCCTCACATCCACTCATTCATCTCATGGATCCCCTCCCCTTTCCCCTTCATCCCCACTTTCTTTCTTATCTTTGTACCATGCGTAATTTTTGGAGGGGCAGAGACGATGAACAGGATGAGTATTTTCCCCTCAACCTCTTTCTTTCCCAAGGTTTTCCGTGTGCTCGTTTCCCTCCTAAATGCCACTTTATGTCTCTGAATGTGCTGTTTATATATTTATATGTTATGACAATGTGTCTAAGCCTATTTACTGTGCTGTCTTACTGCTTTGTTTTTGTTTTGTTAAAATACTGACATGCTGAATTGTTCTCCTTGACATGCTGTTTTTGATTTTGTGAATTCCGACAATGCTGCCAGTAATTATGACGATGCTTGTGATAGATGATGATTATAATAATGATAATGATGATGACTGGTGCGCTCTTCATTTTCCCCTCAAGTGTCAGTGTGTATGTTTGATTGATGCCCTCATTTACTGCCTCATAGTACAGTAAACTCACATTAAAATGTTTTGAATCAGTGTCGTCAATGTTAGTGAAAAATAGTAACACCAGTCTTCTTGTTTCTTTCTCCAGTGCCAAGTGACTCAGTGAAAAACCTGACCGCTCAGATCTTCAGCTCCACTGCCATCATCGTCAGCTGGGACCCTCCCCTGGAGCCCAACGGCCGTCCCACCTACCTGCTCACCTTACAGGCGGCTGACATCTTCCCAGACCCACCCAACCAAGGGGCTTCAGCTGTCAACAAGACCATCAAGCATAGCACGACTGACACAGTCTTTCTGTTCACCAGATTGAGGAAATATTTCCCCTATGTGTTGACTGTTACCCCGGCAACTCGTGCTGGCGCGGCCTACAATCATACCAGCACGATGTATCTGCGAACAGATGATGATAGTGAGTTTATCTACACAAACATCTATTAATGGAGTGTGGTTTATGTTTTTAATGTGAAATCGTTCCTCCTTAGTTCCTAGTTCTGCTCCGGTGCCGGTGTCCACCAAGAATCAGTCGTCATCCTCTATCGCGATGGTCTGGCAGCGCCCTCTGGAGGCCAACGGGGAGATAACAGAATATACCCTCACTCTTTTTGGCCCAGGGGGCTCCAACACAACTCAAACCCCCAACACCTCGTTCATCCTCAGCAACCTGCTTCCATACACAGCTTACAACATCACTATTACAGCTGCTACGCGTAAAGGCTCAGGACCCCACCTGCTGCTGCAGCTGCACACCGATGAAGGAGGTTAGTGGGGAAACATGTTTATGATGCTTTATAAACACACTTTTTATAATGACTTTAAAGGTTAGCTAACATAAATGCTTGTAATTGTTGGTCACTCGCTGATATTATTTTAAAATGGTCTTAGTGTGTTATAATTCCTGTAGTTGTAATGCATTGTTATAATGCAACTAATAATAATAATTCATGGTATTTATTTTAGCGCTTTTCCAAGTGCTCAAATCGCTATATACATATAATAAACATGTAATACATTGATTACTCTGGACAATACCCACAGGAGCAATATGGTAAAACTATGGGAATTATAATACAAAATAATCCATGCAGGAAAAAACGTACTAGATACTTAACGTTATAAATCATTATAAAATGCGTTATATTGTGTTATAATGGTTGTTAGCATTATGAATACTTCTAAGTGCTTAAAACCATAACTTACGGTGTAAGAAGATCCATAACATTCATATGTTTGCAACTTAAAAAAACGATTTATCTAATATATCATATTCCAAATTACTATATAGACTATTCTTCTATTCAATTGTATTTGTATTTACTTGCACTATTGTATCTGTTTTATTGTGCTGCACTGTTGGAGGAGCCTGTGACCTAAGATGTTCATTGACATGACTACACTGTAGCTATGTACAAATGACAATAAAAGCCTTGAATTTTGAAAAAATCCATTGTAATTACTTATAAAACAAAACATAAACAAAGACATCATAGAAAGTGCTACCAATATTTATCTAAGATCCTTATTAGATGGTAATGAAACTACGAAGTTATCCTGACTATATTCTGTTTCAGTCGTTTAATCTGTTTGCCATACTTTGTGTTTCAGGCCCCATGTCCCCCCCCCGTAACTTGACCATATATAACCACACAGCGGTCTCTGTGTGGCTGAGCTGGGAGCCTCCTCTGGAGCCGAATGGAGTGGTGATACAGTACGGCTTCAGGATCCGAGACCTCATCACACACACCGTCACACACAGGGTACCGACAATTTCACACTCCGAAAGCTACTCCTCAATAACAACATCACACTCACACTAACACACACTCCAGAGAAAAAAAGTGTCACACTTGCGGTAGCTCTAATTTCACACTCTAGATACCACTCAGCAGTAACATTATACACACGGGCACGTACTGTATGTGTGCTAATTCAATAAGACACCCACTCCAGGAAGCAGGATTGGATGATTTGTGTGTGTGTGTGTGTGTGTGTGTGTGTGTGTGTGTGTGTGTGTGTGTGTGTGTGTGTGTGTGTGTTCAGAATTCCTCTGGGCCGTCGACCATCGAGGATCTTTCAGGCTTCAGGCCTCATAGCTCCTACGAGATCAGTGTTTACAGTTACACTAGAGTGGGCCATGGGAATCAGTTCAGCAGCCCTGTGGCCTTCACCACTAACGAGTCAGGTAAAGTACACACCGTACACAGGGGATGTGAGAACGATAAAGGTCTCCCATCACAATTTATGAAGGTTGAAAATAAAATTGATTTGTACAGTGTATTTGATTCAGTTTGAAATACTTTATTTTTCCCTTAAGGGGCAATTAAATCAAAGCATAAATGCAAGCATTAGACCATTTAAACATGTCCTCCACATGTAAACACAGTAAGCCATTCATTTCTGAGGTAATCAACATTTTATAACCAGTTATCACTTCTTGTCCTATTAACAAAGAAATGTAAACAACAACAATTGTCATATACAGACATAAAACATCATTTTTTTCACAAGCACATAGAAAAATGTGACTCCCCTCAAGAACAGCGGGTCATTACCACAAGGTTTCTGGCTCTACAACAAAAAATAAATGTATAAATAAAAGTTGGTCATTATTGTTTGTAAACAATGTTAATCTGTTTTTTTAGGTTATTTTTAGTTTTGTCTGCAGGCTGAATTTTTGTAATTTCCAGTAATATAAAATAATCTTTGGCAAAACTATGTGTGTAGCAGCCGTTTTTAATCAAAAAACCAACTGAAATTTCACTCGTGTTTTTTTTCCTCTTACAGTGGACAGTGATGAATGCTTACTTAAGCTAATAGTACTATAACAATGTTCCAATGTCATCTCCCTGTCTGCAGTGTCTGACGCTGTGGGGAACCTGTCTTGCTCTGGAGTTAGCTGGGATTCAATTCAGCTGTTTTGGGAACATCCAAGCAACCCTAATGGGCAGATAATGTTTTATGAAATTCTAGTGGAGGTTGACTCGCAGTCATACACACACCAGGTTTACACACCAGTGTACACAGTGACAGGGCTGTCTCCAGACCAGGAGTACGCTCTCACTGTGTCTGCAGTTAACTCTGCAGGACCTGGAGACGGACTGAACTGTACTGCTTCCACTCTCTCTGAATCAGGTAATCACTCTGTGTATTGTGAAGCATTTTTATCTTTAATTTCCCGAACAAACAATAAGACAGGATGAATACTTGTCTCTATCCACTTTGTTCCCTTTACAGCCCCCGCTGCCCCTCGCTTCCTCACCATCTCTCAGGTCACCCCTAACAATGTGACACTTCAGTGGGCTGCACCGCTCTCCATTCCCGGCCTGCTGAAAGAGTACCATGTCATTGCACAGCTGATTTCCACTGTTTGCGAACCAAACACACTAACTACTGCACAGCCGGCCCCAGAGGACGAGCCGACCTCAGACTGCGTTCACTCTAATGTCACAGTGTCGGTGAATGCTTCGGACCACATTGACGGGAGCCTCAGCGTCACACTCCAATCCCTGGCTAAATACCGATACTACCGCTTCAAGGTGGCTGCTGTGACCAACGCCGGGGTTGGAGAATACACACTCTGGAAATATGAACGCACCTTGGCTGGAAGTAAGAAAATCACAGTGATGATAGGATGTTTTAGAATTGCCTGTTGTTATGGTTGAGTGAAGCAGGCGGGACCCAAATGCAGAATAAACCGAAAGAATACCTTTATTTCAAGGTCTAGAGGCACAAACAGAACACTAACACGAAAACACAGTCAAAGACAAACAATGAACCAACTGACAGACAGAAAAAACAGAACTTAAATACACACAAGACTAATCACACAAACCAGACACAGGTGAGGAGGGAGGAGAAAACACAGGGGCACCAGGTGAACACAATCGGGTATTTAGGTAGGAGGGAAAACAGACAGACAGCAACAGGCAAGACAGGAGGTGAAGACATTTCAAAATAAAACATGAAACCAAAGACAGAAAAGACAAGTCAAAACACAGACAGATCGTGACACCTGTGATGATTTCCAAGGATTTCCAGAAAACAAAAATTGGATTTAAATCTAGATTATTCCTGTAATATTTATTTGGACTTTGGCATGTCTTTCAAAAGACTTAAACAGCATTCAGCAATCAACATTAGCATGCTAACAAATCATTCATTATCTTATTAACATGATTTTTTAAGGCTTTTAAAAATGTAAATAGCATCATAAGCATAATTTATCTCCTCCCTCAGACCCTGATGACCCTCCCCGGGACCTGAAAGTGACCCCCACCTCCAGCGGACTTCACATCACTTGGAACCCTCCAGCTGTTATCGCTGGACCTACTTCCTATCTTGTGCAGGTCATCTCATTGAATTTCGTTTCTACAGACACATGCAAAAATATGAACATGTCACCTAAATGGTGTTATGAGTTTGTGTGGTTAAACAATATGAATTTCAAATAAAGATGTTCCCATGAACTATCCTGTTAAACCAGGTGGACGGTCCCGGTCTGAACTTCTCTACAGTCCGGGCTCCAGGAGAGCTGACGACCGTTGTTGTGACTGAGCTGACTGCCTTCACTCGTTACTTTGTGACGATCACTGCCTTTACCGGTCCATCGGAGCATGCTGCCAGCGATGGGAAAGCTATCGGACCAATTGAATTTCAAACGCTGGAGGAGGGTATGTAGAAATACTCATCTGAGGAGCACTGGCTACTGCTTCACAGTGAATATATCTGTAATTAATGTTCTCCTGTATCATTTCTACTCTGTCCCCAGAGCCCAAGGACCCTCCCAAGAATGTTGTAGTATCAGTTGTCCCAGAGTTAGTGAACCAAGTGAAGGTGACTTTTACCCCTCCAGAGGAGCCCAATGGAAACATTACATCCTACTTTGTGTACATCTACGAAAAGGACCAACTAGTCAAGAACATCAGCCTTAATATCACCCACAGAGACCAAAACACGATGACTGCTGTCATTGAGGGTCTGAAGGGAGGACACAGCTACAGCATACAGGTGAAAAACACACATACAGTATCTTACACACACACAGCCTTGTTTGACTCTGTTCAGATCAACATTTTCTTTATCTATAACTCCTCTATATGCTTGCCCCTCTTTCTGCTGTCTTCCCTCCTTTCTTCTATTCGTCTGTTTGTAGATTTCAGCTAAGAACGGGGCAGGTCTGAGCCCACCCAGCTCTCAAGTCCGTATAACTACAGGGATCACAGGTACATGTCACGCTTTGTTATGTGCGCTCTGCAGTGCTTTAATGTGTGCCTCCCTTTCTTGTTGCAGCAGTGCAGCGTAGATGTGAGACACAGAATTGCCGCTGCACAGTGTCATGTTCAGTAAAACAATAGGCAGGCCTTGTCTGACACAGCTTTACTCCACAATATCGTCAGATGTATGTTCATGATGTAGCGGATAGAGCATCGACCTGTTTGTAAAATGCAACAGGCATTAATGCCATCATCACACACACTGTAATTACTCAACAACCTCTGTGTCTGTCTCTGTCTGTGTGTGTGTGTGTGTGTGTATGTGTGTCTGTGTGTGTGTGTGTGTGTGTGTGTCTGTGTGTGTGTGTGTGTGTGTGTGTGTGTGTGTGTGTGTGTGTGTGTGTGTGTGTGTGTGTGTGTGTGTGTGTGTGTTTGTGTGTGTGTGTGTGTGTGTGTTCCTGTGTGCGTGTGTTCCTGTCTGTGTGTGTGTGTTCCTGTGTGTGTGTGTGTGCTCCTGCTTGTTCACACGTGCATGTATTCCAGCTCCGGCCAAGCCAACGCAAAGACCCCAGGCAGAGCTGGGCCATGGAGAGGTTGCCATGGTAACCCACAGGAGTATCACCATCCGCATGCCTGCCTGTTTCTATAGTGACGACAATGGACCAATCACAAAAATTCAGGTCATCGTGGCCGAGTCAGGGGGTATGGCTCTTCAGAAACATTGACAGCCTTCACTTTTAGTTGAGCACACTTGGGTATTGGTCTTGTTAGGGCTTTAAGCCTCGACTAGAATCTTGTTTTACAGTACGTCACTCTGCCTTAAGCTCAAAAAAGACTAAATGTATGCATGAGCCAAAGAGCTTAACGTCATCAGAAATTTGACTCAGTCCCCCTGCGATTCCTTTCCTCTCTAACTGACTTACTCATCCTTTCACAGTGAAGGACATCCAGAACCTGACCAACTGGAAGAATGCATTCTTCCATCGACCTGACCCTTACCTGACTGACATGGGGTTCCCTAACCCACCGTGTCCTCTTGGGGACGGGGCGCAGCGCACGGACGCACACGTCAGAGGGGGTCGCAGTGTGTCTGCACGGGGCCCGCCCACAGTGAGGAACAATCACACCACAGCAGGAACCTACGTGATCGGACGGAACAATGACTGTGTAAAGGAGAACCACACCGATCATTTCTGCAACGGACCTCTGAAGCCAAAAACTGTCTATGTGTGAGTGCAACACACAAACACACAGCAAAATTAAAACAGTTGTATGAACAGGCTTTACGTAAATAAAAGCTTACACTGGACTGTTCATACTCACCAGGTTTAAGTTCAGAGCCACTAATATTAATGGCCAATACACAGACTCAGTGTACTCGGAGCACGTCAAGACTGCAGGTAATTGTATTCATCTCTGTTTTTCTCCCAATCAATAAATGAAAATATAAAACCTGTCCAGAATGTTTGTTGTTTTTGTGTAACGTTGTCTCCTCTCTGAAGTGGACGGGCTGTTGACCAGAGAAGAGCAGATCATCCTGGGTGTTTTGCTCTCCGTCACCTTGGCTGTGTTGCTCATCATTATCATCTGTGGCTCTGTCAAGTAAGATAGCAGCAGGCTTTCAATTATTTGCAAACGTGAATACATTAACTTAAACACTGCATTGACATTGATGTAGTATTTTTACACAAAATAAAACATGTGCAAATTCCTTTGTGGATACGAGACATTTTGCAATGCCTAATTTGTTATTCACATTATTATAAATATTATTTCTGTATTTTCCTTGTTATTAACTGATGTGTTTGATTAACATGTCAGGATCCATCAGCGCAAGAAGGAGGGTGGGACTTATTCACCCAGAGAGGCAGAGATCATAGAGACCAAGTGTAAACTGGATCAGCTGATTGCTGTGGCAGATCTGGAACTCAAACAAGAAAAACTCAACCGGTTAGTCTGTGTGATTACTTTTAATCTAAGGGCTTCACTTTACTGAATATATCACACAGATTTTTGGCAGCTGAAACTGCATGCACAATTCATGAGTTTAGGCTTGATTTAGCTGCCCCAGACGAGATTCTAAATCTAAGTCAACAAGACAAGAACATCTTCACTGCAGCCAGAAAATAGAATCAGCATCACTATGACACAACACGGCATCATCGGGGCTTTATAGTTTACCTTCAATTCTCAGCATAACAGACAAGTCATCCTTTCTGCAGCTCTCCAACCATCCTCTCATAAAAATTCAGTTTGAGCGTCTTCTTTGGCACAAGCAAGTGCACAGGCAATAGGTGCTGCAAGATGGTGAGAAGCAAAGTGAGATTCAGTTAATTTGGTGCATCAAGGTCACCGATGGCTGGGATTAGACGAAATACTACCCAATAGAAAGCCTTCAACAAAAAAGTCTTTCTGTAAACCTTTCTTTCCCCAACATCTAAAGAATACCCATATAATGACAGAATACCAAAGAAACCATGTACTTCTTGTACTGTAGGTGTTAAATGTGCCTTGTCTTCAAGAGGAATTGAATGAACAACAAAATAAACAATAAAAACATAAAACCCACATGAGAGAAGATGGAT
Organism: Notothenia rossii; assembly: GCF_949606895.1. NCBI lineage: Eukaryota > Metazoa > Chordata > Actinopteri > Perciformes > Nototheniidae > Notothenia > Notothenia rossii. The sequence goes on from NC_136903.1 coordinate 18,257,888, forward strand.
AAATAGAATAGCTTCCACCGGCAGATAACTGTCTCTTATCTTTTATGTGCAAAGAAACATAACGGTCCTACTTGAGTAAATATTCGCCAGCCTTAATAAATATCCTCTATGACATTTTTTATATGCAGTGACTGCAGAAAAAAGGAGGCAGTCCCTGAGGATACTTTACTGTCCACTCGTTTTAGATGCAACATTGGAGGTCTTTTACAGCTGCATGTTGTGTTCACATCTAAGCTGCACCAGCTGTCTTTTAAAGAGGCCCTATAATGCTTTTTGGGGTTTTCCCTTTCCTGTAGTGTGTTGCAGGTTTCTGTGCATGTAAATGGACTGAAAAGGCAAAAACACTCCCCCCTTTCCTGAAACGCCTCCATTGGACACCTTTGTTTACTTCCATAACATAGTGACATCACTATAGGCTAAGGGGCAGTACATCTCTAAGCGGTTGACCAATCACAACAGACACACACATTTTTTGGAACATTAAAGCATTGAAATATGTTACAGTAGAGCATGATACAGTATGTCCACTTTACGTTATTTTTGTCATTTGTGTATCTCTGCTTTGTTGGAGCTGAGATCAGCATAACACTCCACTTGTCTAAGCTTTATGTTATAATATCCCACTTTTTCTTGTTACCTGTCACACAAGTTGCAAAAATAACCCTCCTTGCACGCACATGACACTTGCATTGACTCGCCTTGGCTTTGTCTTTCTCTCACCAAGCACTTCTCTCCCACCAGGTATTCTTCCTTCTTCTTTAGGCGGAAAGAGATTTATGTGATCCAGTAAGTTGGGCTTTGGACCTGCGTGTGCCACATTTTGTTGTGTGTGCTTTTATTGCATGTCGCACTGCCTTGTACACGGCCATCACTATGTGTTCGTCATTGTCAAATTTCCCATTAATCCCGAATCAAATCACCCTAAATCATCCATCTGTGTTGCTTATCAAACCTTTGGTGGAGGTCGACAGTTGATGGAATCAGGGTCTCTTTTTCCTCCATCACTGGCAGGGATTGCAGAGTGGTGCCGACACCCCTCTGCTTCAGAACATTTTAATTTGTTTACCCACTCACTATCTTAAAATTGCTTGGGAGGCTTATCAGCCATAGAGGGCACAAGTGGTAGCGTTATCAATAGCTAAGGATCTGCGTAGCTACAAGTCTTCAGCAATGCAAAGAAAGATTTGATTAGAAACGGTTAAACCTCCTCTGCTTTATCTTACAATGCCATGTACTCTCTGCAGTGAAGATCCCTTCAGCTTTCAGGCCCAGAAATAACCCAGTGTGGGATGTGATTATTTAGTTAATTTGTTTATTTTTGGTTGATGTTTGCTGTCTATTTTCATCCAGGCTGCTCAGCTACAGGAAATCACTCAAGTAAGTCCTCCTGCATAAATAATCTGAATATACACGTAATAGTTGCAGCACAGATCAGCATGTTCAGTATGCCTCAGTATAAATAAGATTTATCCTAGAATAACATAAATAGCATATTGTTGTAGAGTGTTTGTACATCTCTTTCTGTTCCTCATATAACTCCTTCCCTATCTGCCAGGCCTGTCAACAAGAAGTCTTTCCTGCAGCATGTAGAGGATCTGTGTGCCAACGACAACTCCAAGTTCCAGGAGGAGTTTGCTGTAAGTGTTTGCCTACTGCCCGGACCTGTGTTTCTAAACTGTGTAGACATGTATGCATTGAGATGGAATAAAATAAAACAACCTGGAAATGACTAAGTAAATGGAGCATGAAGGAAAGTCTGCAGTTAGAAAACAGATTACATCACAGAAAACCAATAATAGGAATAATTTAGTGCAGGCAGTAAAAAGGATAGTGATTCAAACAAAATCAATGCCAGCTTTTTCCTTGTTGTTTTGCACCTCACTAATGCACAAGAGCAGGTCAACATCCGATCAAATAAGCATTTGGTGATTAATGTATTAACTAAAATGAAAATGTTCTGCATTTTACATGTTGCTTATTATTCATGACGTATAACATATATTCCTGCATTCATACCTGAATAGATTCTTAATCAATTTAGAGACTTCTGGCATTCTGATCATTTAAACAGTGTTTTTAAAGTCACAATACATGTTTTAACACATTTATCTTTCACTTACGTCCCAACTGTTTGTATTTAAAAAAAAATACAGGCTCTGACCTTTAACCTTTTGTATGTGTGTTTATTAATATTGGAGTATAATGCGTTGTCTACCCAGGAGCTACCAAAGCTGCTGCAGGACCTGGCCACCACTGACGCTGACCTGCCCTGGAACAAATCCAAAAACCGCTTCCCTAACATTAAACCTTGTGAGTGGTCAAGCTGAAAATAAGTTTTCAAGGTTTAAACACTCACAGTATACCAACATTATGTGTGTTAGCTCCAACATTACCTGCATATCGATTTCACCAGCGCTTGCACAGCTTTATTTCACATGTTTCTATCATGCTCTTCTTATTAAACTTTGTCTAGACAATAACAACCGAGTGAAACTGCTGTCAGAGCCGGGCACTGCGGGCTCTGACTTCATCAACGCCAGCTTTGTGTCAGTGAGTACCAACAATCCGAAACATAAATAAATAAATATCTGTCCCTTTCTGATTCAGTCAGATAGATAGATAACAACTTCAAGTTTATTAATTTCTGCGTGAGTGTGTTGCTGGGGTGTTGTTTGAGCTTGCAATTACAATATTCAGTCTCTGTGTTTCTGCTCTGTAGGGCTACCTTTGTCCAAATGAGTTCATAGCCACCCAGGGGCCTCTGCCGGGCACCGTGGCTGACTTTTGGAGGATGATCTGGGAAACAGGAACCCGCACCATCGCCATGCTCACACAGTGTTACGAGAAAGGGAGAGTGCGTCATTTGACCCTGTTATGAAAGAGAATTCAGAGGAAAGGAGGGGCATCTTTAAAACTCTGTCAACAGGAGATCTGAGTGTGTGTGTGTGTGTGTGTGTGTGTGTGTGTGTGTGTGTGTGTGTGTGTGTGTGTGTGTGTGTGTGTGTGTGTGTGTGTGTGTGTGTGTGTGTGTGTGTGTGTGTGTGTGTGTGTGTGTGTGTGTGTGTGTGTGTGTGTGTGTGTGTGTGTGTGTGTGCGTGTGTGTATGTGTGTATGTGTATGTGTGCTTGGCATTTCAGATTCGATGTCACAAGTACTGGCCAGAGGACAATAAGCCGATGTCGGTGTTTAGTGACATTCTCATCTCAAAAGTGTCAGAGGAAGTCCTTCCTGACTGGACTGTCAGAACTCTCAAAGTAGAAAAGGTGATTACGCCGACACACCTTACACAATCACACATTCACACACACACACCATGCTGTTCATGCATATGTACACTGAACAAAAATATAAATGCAACACTTTTGTTTTTGCTCCCATTTTTCATGAGATGAACTCAAAGATCTAAAACAGGGGTGGGGAACCTTTTTCCTCACGAGGGCCATTTCAATTTTTTCAACATCCTCCGAGGGCCGTACAAATTATTGACCTCTGCTTAAAAATACTAAAATCACAGCCCATTCATTTCGCCTTTCTTTCATGCTGTACAATGAAAAAGCAACCTCTTAATCCAGATATCTAACCATGACTCGTGCATGCATTCATGTGCACGGTTGTGGCATGACCACCAAAACAGAAAGATATTAGACACAATATGTTTGCAAATGTATTTAGTATCCTATCCATGTGGACATGAGGGGGGGGGGGGGGACCTAACCTTCTCTAGGGGGGTCTGGGGGCATGCTCCCCCGGGATGATTTTTTAAAAAATATTGAAATTAAAAGCATCAATCTGGTGCACTTTGAGAGCAACATTAGGAGATCTAGACATCTCTCAACACCCATATGAAACAGACCTGTAAGCAGATTGACTTTTTTCTTTATGGATATTTTACAAATCACTCCCCTTTCAAACTGTATTCTTGTTTATTAATAACAACTTTTTTTTACTGTCATATAGTATTTTATACCCGTTTACTTTATTCTCTTATTTTTTTATAACTATAATGATCATATAAAGATGTACCTTTACCTCACTGGTTGTAGAAAAAGCTTCTCATATTCGTTAGCATAGCTAGCTAACCAGATGTTAATAACAGCTAAGTTATTGACTGTATGATCAGTATGACAGATGAACAGATCGCCACTGGGCTTTCAACTAAAGACACAGCCACGCAACAACTGCGGCATGTGTACGGCTCCTTATGGGTACTGCTTGGAAGTGCCGGAGCGACTATCTGGTGCTCTCCGTCAGAACTACACCCCTGTCAGACGAGACATGTACCACGTGATGACACGTTATGCTCGTGTTGTGTTCAAGGACCCTGACCTTGTTCAGGAAAAACAGGCACTTGCTTTGTTTGTTTGTGGTCTAGATTTCTTTAATTTTTTTCTTTTTTGCGTGTGTTTATAAATTACCTCGAGGGCCGTACCAAATGGTCTCGCGGGCCGTATACGGCCCGGGGGCCGGAGGTTCCCCACCCCTGATCTAAAACATTTTCTATATACACAAAATAACCATTTCTCTCAAATATTGTTCACAAATCTGAAAAAATCTGTGATAGTGAGCACTTCTCCTTTGCCGAGATAATCCATCCCACCTCAAAGGTGTGGCATATCAAGATGCTGATTAGACAGCATGATTATTGCACAGGTGTGCCTTTACTTTAACCCTAACCCTAACATGTCACCCATTGAGCATGTTTGGGATGCTCTGGATCGGCGTATACGACAGCGTGTTCCAGTTCCTGTCAATATCCAGCAACTTCGCACAGCCATTGAAGAGAAGTGGACCAACATTCCACAGGCCACAATCAACAACCTGATCAACTCTATGCGAAGGAGATGTGTTGCACTGCGTGAGGCAAATGGTGGTCACACCAGATACTGACTGGTTTTCGGACCCCCCCAGACCCCCCCAATAAAGCAAAACTGCACGTTTCAGAGTGGCCTTTTATTGTGGCCAGCCTAACGCACAACTGTGCAATAAATGGTTATTTTGTGTATATAGAAAATGTTTTAGATCTTTGAGGTCATCTCATGAAAAATGGGAGCAAAAAAAAAATGTTGCATTTATATTTTTGTTCAGTGTAGATACTGGATGTGGGCATTTGTTCCGAACTTTGTAATACACAAATATATCCACGTCAATTCTTCCACGTTCATCTAACTGGATAATGTGAACCAAAAAAGTTCCTGTTGCTGCCATTTTCTTTTTAAGTAAATGTTACAGGCCAACAGCTTAAAGAAATAGTTCAACGCTACAGGAAATACACTTGTTTGCTCTCTTATTAAGAGTTAGATGAGAAGATACAAGCTGTTTCCAGTCTTTATGCTAAACTAGTGTAATAGTCTCTGTTTCATATTTAACAGTCAGAAATAAAAGTGGTGTTGAATTATCTAATCTATTTCACAGTGAAAATTGCAAAGTAATTCCAAAATGTCAAACTACTCCTCAATGAACCGTTCTATAGTGAGTAATTTGTTCCATTCCAACCTTTTGAGTTATGTAATCTATATTAATGTTAATCCATCTTTTTTCTTGTATGTATTTCTCTGTGCAGCATGGGCACTACATTCTGGTTCGCCACTTCAACTACACATCGTGGCCTGAGCACGGAGTCCCAGAGTCCTGCAGCACACTCATCAAGTTTGTCCAAGCTGTCCGAGCCCACAGGCACGACAACACCACTATAGTGGTCCACTGCAGGTAAACAGCAATGTACTGACACTTCCTACATTACTGCAAGGTCCTTCAAGTAAATTGGACCGTATACTTTATTCTAATGGACCTTCCTTGACAATCTCCATCTGTCCTTGTTCTTCAGTGCTGGTGTGGGCAGAACTGGTGTATTTATCGCTCTCGACCACCTCATTCAGCACGTCAGAGATCACGACTTTGTGGATATTTATGGCCTGGTGGCTGAACTTCGCAGCGAGAGGATGTGTATGGTACAGAATCTGGTGAGTTGACATTAAATGTAATTGTTCTCTTAGGTTTAATTTCACAAACACAAAGAGGACACACAAAAGAAAAAAAAGGTGTTTTATATTATGTATTCTTTTAAGTTGCTTGAGTACACTTAAGAATCATCAAAGAGTTATAAGTAGCGTTTTGGTTTGTCCCACTTTTTTTAAACTTCTTGTCCTGCTGTGATCCCATCCCCATTTCTTATTTTGACAAAGGGAAAGGATCTGGCAGTGGATTAAAGACATATGCTGAGCAGGGTTTCCCGTCTTAAAACAGCATGAACCTTTCCTAAAATGACTCTTTTCAGTCATTACTTACAGAGGGATGGTGTGTGTCTGCAGGGACCCTGTGCCTGGTGTCTGTGCCTCTCCTCAGTGTTATGCTTTTACTATTTCCTGATGTTCTGTGCATTTCTCCTGTGTGCACATTTTGGCAGTGAAATATGAGCCTGCAGTGTCTGCAGCTCCGAAGCTGCTTGATTCTTTGAGAACGCAGCGTTCCCGACAGCTCACTATTAGCATGGCAATCCAGTCACATACGGATTAAAGCCTCCGCTTTAAGAGGCCATCATTCCATTCAATTATTTTATAACCTCACAAATGTCATTGCCAAGCTACTCGAGCACAGTGTTGTTGAAGAGAGCTTTTAACTGACCCACATTTAACTCTTTTATCTAAAACACTTAACTCAAAGCGAGAGCAAAGGCAGTTATTTTAGATGTGTGTCAGATCTTGTAGAGGTATTTAATAATTACTGATTTCTACCGTACTTTCCATCAGTTTTGCTACATGAGCATCTTTATCATAAAATGACAATTAACTACAATCTTACTAAACTTGCTGAGTGATTTATATTTTTTTTGTGTAAAAAAATAGATAGAAACAAAACAATTGATACAAAATATATATATATATAAATGTAACTCTATAGATTGTTATAGTGAATTATTTTGGCAACAAAAGTGAAAACATGATATGTTGGCAGCCTTGAAATATGGTATCCAGCTCTCTTGCTGTTACACCTCCCTGGGGTGTGGCAGCTGCAGCATTAGGAGTCAAAATCATTTTCATTATTTTAGATGGTTTTTTTCTGTCTTCTGTTAAAGGAAATTAAAATGTTGCTTTGAAAGGTTTGAGTCCTGAAAGAGAGAGGGGAAAAAAAGCTTTAAACTTTAATTAATTGACTAAATCTAATCGGCAATGCAAGATTAATGTGTTTCTTTTTATATATTGAAAGGAAGAAAAAAAACATGGTCATATGTTTTTATTTTTGTTGCCTTCATCAGACAGGAGACAGTAGAGGGTTGACAGATCTCCAGTTTGAATGAAATCAGAGTTGTTGTGATTAAATGGTCAGCACCAGCTACCAGGACCCTCTGACTTAATTATACACCAATTTATTTATTATAAACATCTGCTCAGTATCTGCTAATGTATATGTGTGTGTGTGTGTGTGTGTGTGTGTGTGTGTGTGTGTGTGTGTGTGTGTGTGTGTGTGTGTGTGTGTGTGTGTGTGTGTGTGTGTGTGTGTGTGTGTGTGTGTGTGTGTGTGTGTGTGTGTGTGTGTGTGTGTGTGTGTGTGTGTGTGTGTGTGTGTGTCAGGCCCAGTACATCTTCCTGCACCAAAGTACGCTAGAACTTCTAAACAACAAAGGCAACAGCCAGTCCATCTGGTTTGTCAGCTATTCTGCTCTGGAAAAGATGGACTCCTTGGACGCTATGGAAGGTAAACAACATGTAAACACACACGTGCACCTCTACACACTTAAATAAACACAACACACTCACAGCACAGGGCTCACTCCACTCCTTTGTGCTGGTCTGCAGGTGATGTTGAGCTGGAATGGGAAGAAACCACTATGTAAAGTCTGACCGAGAGACACCTTTTCCTGGGAGAGAGTGGCGCTTGTCGGGAGGCGGCCTGTGCACAAAGGTGGACTGGACTGACCCACTACACAAGGTTAGAGGGGGGTGCAGGAGAAACAGGAAGCGAACAGCACAGTTTAAACTGAGCGATCTGTCAGGCGACTTTGTTCCTCCACCTCAACCCACTTCTCTGCACTGTCCCCCCTTTAATAAACCTCTAGTGAGAAACAAAAGGGAGACAGAATTTGAGAAACGTTTGAAAGAGCGGTGAGCTGACTGTGAGAGCTCTATGACATCTGTAATCTTACAGGCATTTTGCACAAATTGACTCCACTGTGTATTGTAATTATTGTACTATGTTGATATCATCTATGTTTTTGTAAGATAATTTATTCAGCCAAAATGGTGTTTTGTTTCAATCTCTTTGTAAATCTGACTATGTCGAAGAGTGGACAGTATTTACGTTGTGTTTATCCTTTCTCAAGAGTGATTTGCAAAAATAAAAGCAACTTGTATTTTTTCTGGCTTTGATGCTTAAGTTTTTAGTCTCAAATATCTTGTTGTGGTTATCAGTCAGGTATGTCTGGCACTAGTTTTTTTTTTTTATCATTAGTCATTGCTTTTTTCATTGTTTTTTGGCCTTGGAAGCGGTTTTATCGCAAAGCTAGTAGAGATTGGAAAAAAAATAGCTAGCCTTACTCCTCAGTGAATTAGAGAGTGTTTGCTCCACCTACCTTATTTGGCGGACCAACAACACATATTCTGACGGTACAAGTCAGTTTCAATACTGCTTTCTCCTCTGTTAATGAATGAGTCTAGACCCGCTGTGCTGGGTGGACAGGAACACCTGCAGACTGATTTCCCATAAGCTCCTTCATTCAGCCATCCTCCTCACACACCTGGAGCACATTCATCAGAGAGGCCGAGGTGGGGGCACAGAAGCAGACATGGAGACAATTCGGCCGTCAACACACACACACACACACACACACACACACACACACACACACACACACACACACACACACACACACACACAATCAGACAGTCCAGGGCAGAGAGTAAAAACTACTTTATTCTTTCATTCTCTTAGAACAGAAAAAATAAGAAATATTCCATTAGTAAACATGTTGATCTTTAAGAAATCTCCCTTTTTAGAAATATTGTGAGGGTGCAAAGATTAATGACAGTGCTCCACAGTGAGGATGCAGATTGGTGCGTCTCCATGACAACCATAGAGAAGGCAGGGGTTGATGGGAAGGGGTGAGGCAGAACGGAGGGAGGAAGTCGAGAGAGGGGGGAGAAGATGACATAAATCAACCCAACATGCCTGGAACAATTATGATATAAACATATAATCAATTCCCTGTAAATAAAAAATAAAAATAAAAACAATATCATGCTTTTTGTACAAGTCATTCCGAGTTTACAGTAAACAAAGTGGGGTGCTGACTTAAGAAATCAAGCAGTTTCTAAGGTAAATATACGCTGGATTTGCTGTTGCTTTGGCAGCAATTGTGTATGTATGTGTGTGTGTATTTACTGCACATATTCACCAATACAGCATAGCCCTTTACACACCTTAACAGGTGACACAGCCATCTCTTAATAATCTATAATAATATGACACGGTATAATTTCATGATAAATGTGTATCTGCATTAATATAGCATGTGTTACCATGGAAACTGGAGTTTATTCTATAAAAGCTGCCTGTTTCCTGTCTCTCGCAGCGGTAGGATTTAGGACAACCCCTGATGTGAATAATAATCATGATGATAATAAATATAATAATCATAGAAATAATAATTATAATAGCTATTATATCCTCTTTTTTTAAACTAGATTATTCTCTGTACAAATACATACGTAGATACACACACTGGGCAAACTAATCACTTTTTTAGAATAAATCTATATAATCTATTTACAATATATCCAATATATTCTGTGGTGCAAAAGGTACAAGACGTGTTTGGTGTGTCTCAGTTGGATGATTTGCGATCTGCTGTACAAACTGGCTCGAACCATCGACCCTGGAAAGACAACCTGATGATGAAATCAATAAATATTCCATGGACATCTTCAGTTTTCCCCCTGATTAGCATTCAGTATATGAATGCATCTCTGTTTATATAACATTTTCACTGTGCAAGGAAAAATATAATTTGTGAGAGGGGAGTGATGGTGACCTTGGTCTGCCTTGTGTGGAGCAATTTGTGTTCATTTTTAAACTAAAGAGAGTTTTTTAGGCACAGATATTGCCTAAATCCCAAGGTAACAGCAATTGTCACACTAGGTAACCCATTACAAGCAAATATACCGAAGGAGAAAGGCTTGATCTGGCTGTTTTAGTCTTGTTTTGGATTAATTACCAGTTCCACTCCCTGCTGCCCATGAGTAAGCAGACTGAACACACACGCTGCTCTCAGATATTATATGTTCCAGTGCAGCAAATCCTCTCCTGAGCTGTGTGAGGGCAAACAGAATCAGGGCCCTCACACACCACTGTGAACATGTCTGCATACACAAGTTTAGGAAAACAAACAACAATGAAACACAAAAAAGTATGATTGTCATCAGGTTTTAGGTTAATTGAGTGAGTATCAACATCATAGCTTACTGCCCTTTACTGCACACGGCAGGGTGGAGATGCTTGAGCTTTTTACCTTTTTCTTGGCATATATCGTCACCCAATCATTAACTATCCACTCGGAAATAAAGGAAACAAATATACTGACACTACTGTCAAGACATGAGGAAAAAAAGCATTGCAGTGAGAAGCTACATTAGCTCTGCTGAAATTACTCTAAGCTCATTCGATCGAAACCAAAGACCAAAAAAAAGGGTGAGAACTTAACATCAATATCCTGAAAGAGAGCTAAAAAAAACTTGTATCCATATTTCAAGCCCTCCCTTTTCCTCTCAGGACCGCCGGTTTGCTCTTCTGATCTGGCTCCCTGGTTTCACAGTTATAGCTCTCAGACACATTTATTGGATAGGTGACATTTTAAAAATGCAAAGTCACAAGATCTTTTGAAGAGTGTGAAATCTAGACAGACAACACCATCAGCTACCGGGTGACATGTTGGACAAAAGAAAGGAGAAAAGCTGTCTTTCGAAATGGCATCAAATCTAGTCCAAGTTCAAAAAAGCCACCACTGAGTCAGGACTCTGAATAAAGTCCTGTTGGTGTCCTTTTCCTTTGTCATTTTTTCCGACTTACACAGTATATTCCTCACTTTTATTTAGCAATGCTTTAATCTGACCACTCAAAGGGAGTTGGCTAGCACTCCAGCATGTGTGTGTCGCTGTGTGAGTGAGGGGCTCAAGTCCGGCCCCCAGGGTTCATAGAGGAGCCTCTTAGACGATGCTGCGGGAGCCGCTGGAGTTGCGCCTGCGCATGAGAGGCATGGTGTGGTGGAGGGGCCTGGGTGAGTCAGGGGGACAGAACTGGTGGGGGTGGTTGTAAGGTGGAGGGGGAGGCGGCAGAGGAGGCTGGGGGCTGTCCCCCTCTCTGACATGCACAGGCGTGGACATGGCCGACTGTATGAGCTGATGTGTGGCTGGGCCTTGGCTGAGGAAGGCCTCCATCCGCCCCCGCCCGCTCTGGTCCACCACGATCAACTTCACTATCTGCTGGCACTGGATGAGTGTTTCTGGACGGAGGTCTCCAGGCTGCACGGGGCTGAGCAGGGCGGGGGGCGCGGTCAGAGCCAGAGGCAGGGACTCAATGCTGGGCGGGCTCAGTTGATAGGTCTGCAGCCTGTTGTGAATTGACACCTAGTTTAGGAACAGTCAGAGAACGCATGAGGAGTTACCAGCCTGAACGCAGCCTCTACGCAGCCCTCTGGTGTGTTACGCACATGGGCATTCAGGCATGCAGGTTGGTATGCAGAGCGAGCGCATGCAAAACACACACTCCGTCTCTCTTTTTCTCCCAATCATGTTTATTTACATGATTTAAACTTTCTCTCAAAAGATGTTTTACACACAACAGCCCAGAAACAGAAAAAGGTAACGGGATAAGAAGAGATTTTGGTCAGAGGTCATGACGTGAACGTTTTGATTTTGATGTGTTTGTGGGTGTGCGAACATGGTAAATGAGTGGCAGAATGAGAAGCTAAAAGTTGAAGGGAGTGTCAGGAAAGGAGAGGTGACACCGAGGGCGTAGTGTCTCCCTAACACACTATGTACAACTCTAAAGGACTGACTGAGAGGCAGGGGAGAGAGGAAAGAATGGAAAGGATAGAAACAGAGGAAATTGGAAAGGGGTAAACGGCCTCTATGACTGTACTGTATGCTGAGTTAAAATAAGGGCTGGTTTCACAGACATTCCCCCACCCACACACACTCAGACTGTTAACACTATCAAGCTTATCTGGCTTTGTACTTTAGATGGTATTCTAGGAGCCAGCCAGGCTTATGGTGGCTTGCAAAAGCTTATACAGTAAGGCTGGCAGCAGCAGCTGATGAAAGAAGGGATGCTGTATGGCAAGTAGAGTGGCTGCTGATCCACTCACGAGGCACACGGAGAGATAGTTTGGAGCGCCACTATTGCACACTCCTCTCAGCGGCCTTTGTATCTGTGCCTGCAAAGTGGGGATGTGCCTGAGGCCGAGCTCTTTTAAAGCAAAGCACAAAGTAAACCTTTTTTCCAGGATGAGTCCCTATCTAGTCGCTCATTCACACACGCAAACACACACAGACAGACACAGACACACACAGACAGGCAGAACCACACCCACATAGCAGGGGACACATGCACTTACCTGAGGGAGGCAAGAGTGGCTTAGCACTTACCTCTACTGTGTTGTTGTTGCCAGTTTTATCGTACACATCCTGTTGGCCTGTGGGGAGAAAGGCGTCTATTTGTAACTCAATGGGAGATTAAAGTTTCATGAACAGAATGTTAAAATTCCGAATCAGTACTTTGCACAGGTGGCAGTCACTTTTTATAAAGGAAGAGTTTAGCATTTTAGGAATATACCTATTTGCTTTATTCCTCAGGGTTGGATGAATCACATGAATACTTCTGTCATGTCTGTCTGGTAAATACTCGCTCATGCACTGAGAAAACTGAACCGTTGACAATTTTCACATAACTGTATTATTATTATTATTATTATTGGTAAGTTAAAAGCAACTATATTAGGTTGAAGCTAATATTTTGTATATTTAACTTAATATTATTGCTTTCAACTAACATAATACAGTGACATCTGTTGACCTAATACATTTCATTAAAGTCACCGTTTCAGTTTTTTCAGTGTGGGAACAACTCAGCTAAGCATTAAGGCAGCAAACAGAAGGATTCAGCAAACTATATGCAGTTTTTACAAAATCCTTGAAACCAGCAACTCTAAAGCTCACTAATTAACATGTTGTGTCTTGGGTGTTTAATCCATACAAAAACTATTAACCTTAAGTAATGCAAATACTGCAATGTTGTTTTTGGGGGAACAAACCCATTAAAAAAGCCACAATTAGAGAAAAGTTAAACGATATAATCATAATGTATTCCTTTTTCATGTTCATATTCGCTGTTGTTGGATTATTCATGCACCAATCTTCCATGAAGTTGTCCTATTTTTATACATTGCCTTGAGTAATGTATGCATTGTTATGAGTAATGAATGCGGTGTTATGAATTTTATGCTGCACGAGCAAAACCAGCACCTGAGGGTGAGCCGTGTCCTGTGTGTGTGTCCACTTGCCCACCATTGGTGTGTATGCTGTGTGGCTGGATGCCTTGTTGCCGCTCCAACTCCCCTGTAACACAAATAGGAAATTGCAACCAGCGACTATATACTATGCATATATATTATTCACATGTACATACATAATTGTGTACAAATTATTTACCAGGAAAAAAGTATTGTTGTTAATAAAATCTATTTTTCTAATCATAATATACAGTATGTATCTGTTAGCATGTGCATATGCTGAGGTGTGAGTGCTGCACTTACACTGGATGTGTATCTGCTCCATCTCATTGACCTCTGTGATCGCCTCTCGGAGCTCCTCTGCAAACTTCCTGAGCTCTTCTCCGCTCGGGGAGCAGAAACTCACCAGCTGCTTCTTCTCTGAGGTAAACGGGCTCAGCATGGTGATGCCATGGGCGTAGTCTGATGAGACAGCAACAACAAGGTTTCAAAGAGAAAAAGGAATTACTTTCACCATGACTTTGATTTCAAAATAGGATACAGGTTCTTCTAAATATTTTGTTGTTGATCTTTTAAACTTCAATTTAACTTCACAAAATGGTGCTAAGAATACCTGCAAGAACTCATGCTTTGAGCTTAATGACCAAATTATTTTTCTGTTGGCAGGAATGGTTTCTTGAAGATTTTCAACAAAGGGTTTGCAGAAATATTAGGAGGCTCATATTCACTGAAGGCCAGTAGTTTTCTATTTATTTCTCATACAACACATTCAGCTATGCTAGTGTCATGACTCAATTAATGTCTTTTAAATCAAGTAAAGGCATTCATATCCTTCACATTATAAATTATTATCATTTCGTTAGACTTCATCAGTTCAAATCCTTCATGTGTTTTATTCTTTGATTTAAGATCAATAACCTGCAAAAATACTGACAACCCTATCAGCCTCAACTGTACAACGGTTAGAATGCTAACATGCTAAGCATGGTTAAAATTTGAATTAGCTTTAAGCCATTATTACCACTGTGTTGTATCAGGCTATAACTCATTAATCTGAAAAGTGAGCCAGTGTGGAAGTGTCTTAAACCTGCTTTCCATCCAATACCAAGAAGGTTGCTCCACTGGTTTCAGAAAACATCTGGTTAAATAGCAGTCCATGCTGACGTGTGTGTTGTCTCACTGGCTAGTTTCAAGTATTTGTGGTTACCTGTGATTCCCAGGTCACTCTGGTTGCCATCCTTGTTTTAGTTTTAGAACTTTCACCCTTTTCACAGTGTGTCTTAAATTCATAAAAGTTCATTGAGTTGCCTAAAAAATATCTTGTTAAGTGTTAAGATGTAGGCTTTAAGGCTAGATTCTTGCAAGCAAGCACATTTCCTGGAAGTGTTCGTTGACATGAGTGTGTTCATTTAGTTTTAATGATGGCCCTATGACACAATCAACGTGTGGGTTTGACAGACAATGATGTTGACGGCTCTCATAGTTGGGTCAGCATTTTTCCAGCACCAGGTTGAAACTACTGAGAATAAATTGCAGCAGAGTAAAAAAGCATCTTACATTCATTGCTGAAGAGGTGAAACTGCATTCCCAGTAGGCCCATAGCTTTACAGAAGGTGTATGAGGCCGAGGTTTTCTTCTTGGGACACAGCTTTAGAATCTAGAGTGGAGACATAAAAAACACCAACGCGGTGAATATAATGATCCGATTTTGTATGAACTGACAATAAAATGTGGTTTAAGGAGCGTATTGAGAGTATAGTAGTGAGTCACTGAAAATAGGTTGCTCACCAGCAGCAGGTCATTGAAGAGGAAGACCTCTCTCTGGAGCTGGGAGAGCTTCTGTTTGTGGGCCTTGTTTGCGTCAGGCACCTCAAACAGACGGCAGCAGCACACCAGACGTCTGTGGGGCACGGCGAGGATCTACGGAGTAATGGTTAAAGAGATGGAGATGACAGAATGCAGTGAAATAAAACATGACACAAGAGAAAGTGAGACAGTACAAACAAGTAGAGACAGCTCTCTGAAATGAGAGAAAAAGGGGGAGCACAAACAATAAATTCACTCACAGTTTTCAGGCCCAGGATGGACTGCTCCACGCGGCTCACATAGGTGACGTGGTCCTCGTTGGAGCGGAGCTCTCTTTGTTGGATCCTTTCATAAATACCTGCAACCATCTCTCTGGGGATGTCTGCTCCATCATCCACACCTTAGGGAAGGACGGCCCAGAACAGAAGAAGTGTGACAGGTCACTATCAAGGTAAGTACTTCGCCTTTATTCACTTTTGCTATGTCTGTGTCAAGCTTATCATTCTCTTATGGCACACATGTAGTTTACAATGATAACAAAAGCACATTTACCAATATCATTTTCTAGTACAATGGACCCTTGACTTCAGACTTTCACCATAGATGTGGTAATTTGAAGATGTACGGTAGATAGCTAGCTATTAAAGTTAACGTTATCTACATACTGTAAGTTGTCGATGTAATGTTTCCAGCTGACAGCCTACGTTTTTAAAATAACAATTGGTTTAGTTATGTCAGAAGTGTTTTAAACTGTAAGATTGTGATGAAAATGCATGTGTTTGTGAAGCAGTGAGCATATGACGGATTATACTGCATGAGTTGTGTCAACAGTTTTTATCTGACTTCTAGACATAGTTCTGCTGTTGTTAAACCTGGCCAACATTTACTGTAATTCATCAGGGATTCGATTTGCTTTTGGCCTTTTTTAGGTTCTCCGTTAACCATGGAGGCACGAGGGAAAACAGTGATTTCTTCAGGAATCCAAGGAAACACCCTGTGATGTATTGATATACATTGGCATTTTAAAGAGTGTAGTATCTATTTAGTGTTAGTGATTCTGGAAAGAGATTGGTGCTATTTGAACCCAACAGTCAATACAAATCCCCTAATCCAGATGTATCCTCCCTCTCAATCTCACATACCATTCTCTTCATACATCCATGGCCTTGACCATGCAGGCGAAAATGAACGCTATCTCCTGCGTTGCTCGGTCAGAGGAGTCATTTTGTTTGTTAGCTGCTAACAAAGCCAGGGTGGTGAATGAAGAGCAGTGTACACACATAACAGACTAAATGTGTGTATTAGATTAGTATTACTCAACCGTATTACGTTAAATGGTGATAAATAGATGATGTTAAATTGGTTGTATACTTATTTGTAATTGATTTATTTTGCATAATTATTTTAATTGAAACTAATGGAAGTTCTTTCCATGTAATGTCAATGCCAAAACTATTCAAATAAAAAATAGACACCATTAGTAAAACATTTAAAATTTGTTTTGTTTTGAATTATTGTATTATTCATGATGTTCACTGTAAATTAAAGAATTTCACAGTGCAGATCCTCTGAGAGTTTAGCAACAGCACAGTGGAAGGGGTCCAAATTATACGCTTAGTAATTATTCAATTTGAAAGATTCTTTGTGAGCTCATATCATTTTAATTTGTTAATTTCTTTAATTTTAAGATGTTTCAGCAACATTAGCTTAATTTCATTGTAGGTTTTGCAGCTTTAAATGACAACATTTGCTTTTATCCCAGTATGTCTGCTGTCATTGTGTTATGGTGGAGAACCCTCTTCAGCTCACAAATAAAAAATGACTTGCACGATATTAAGAGAAACAAGATATTAAAATATATTTTATGGTGTTCTCTTCCATTAAAGGTGGGGTAGGTAAGTTTGAGAAACCGGCTCCAGATGCACTTTTTGTTATATTCCATGGAATGCTCTTAACATCCCGATAGCAATGAATATCTTAAGTGCTTTGACAAAAAATCCATACAAATGTTCATCTGTGGAAGCCGTAGTACTGTAAAAAGCACGACCAATCATTTTAGCCGGCCCGGCTAAAATAACTGGATGGCCTACCTGCCTGTCAGCCTTCCATCTGTGCACAAACTTATCTCGTGCCCTCATTGGTCATGTGCGCGTTCGTGTGTTGGAGGAGGGGCTCTGTAAGGAAGTACCAGATTTCTTCCGGCTGTGTATTTTCAAATTCTAGCGCACTCAAGCTGGTTTCTCCAAAATTACCCACCCCACCTTTAACTGAAGGTACGAATTAAAGTCAAACTTCTCATTTTCAAACTCTAGTTGCATTAAATGTATGCATCTGTTCAACCGCTGTATGGAGAGCGTTTTTGAGAGCCTCAGGTGATGGGATGCCTCTAGAAAGCCGAGCTCATATCGTTAAATCTACGCTAAGTGAGCCTTAATTAAATGGGTCAATGCCACAGCCTCTGGAGCAGAGCTTCGAGTCAAGGATATCAGGAATCTCATCCTGCACAGCTGATGGTTTCCTTGATGGTAGCGCGCACAGGCAAGCACCCGCCGCCTCTTTGAGTAATTGACTTCACTTCAAGAAGCTGCCACTCAAAAGCCTGATAGTGAGGCTGAAGAGGGGTTGATAGAGAGTGCTTGTTGTAAAACTTTGAATTTCCTTGCCCTCTGCTCTCTTTTTCGTCCTCCCTATCATTGTGGCATATCTCGCAGATGGATCTCTTTGTGAAAATGTTGCGAAATGTGCATGTGTGTCTACATGTGGTTACTATTATATAACCAAATTCGCTGCTCATAGAACCACTTGCCATAAATATAGGATCACATCACCATCCCTGAGATGAGTCACACAGCTTTGATATGAAACTCTCTCATACATGAATTTGGACACACTAACCTCTGAGGTTGCGAATGAAGTCATCAAGGCCCATTTTGCGCTGGGGTTTGATGTTGGGCGAGTACATGTCAGTGTTGAGGAGGACCACAGCGAAAGCCAGGATGAAGATGGTGTCAGGGTTATGAAACTGCTGCACCACATCAGGATTACACATACAGTACCTCTGGCTGTGGAGGGAAAATAGGACAGCAGAGTTATATATAAAAAAATTAAATGTGACATTTCTCGTTCACATCTTCGTCTCCACATTGGTCTGGATACTTGGAAATTATAACACTATTCAAGAACCCAAAAAACTAGTACCATAAGCAGCCTCAAAACATTCACATATTTAGTTGTAGAGAAGAGTTTGGGGGATAGGCATAAGGAAAAAAATAGAGCATTAAGTATGAACGTTCAGTGTTAGTGCAAAGCATTCAACTAGCAGTAGCACATCAACTGAATGTACAAGTATCTTTCAAATCCTGAGGAGTTGTTTTGCATTTGTAAGGTTAACAGCATTCAGTATGTTCTAACTGTGTTGTTTCTTTTGGTGTTACTATCACTGTTACAACAAAATACATTTCAGTATGGACAAGTTAGAACCACAAGTTGGGTGTATGATACCAAAATAGCATACCTATATATACCCTTCTGTTTGGTTTTAGATTCAGATTAAATTGCATCCCAGACAAATCATTGTTGGCCTTATCTACACACTGAACTGAATATAACAACATCCATTGAACTGTTACCAAACCACCACAACAACCAAGCCAGTCTGATTCTATTATTGATAAGACCCCTATTCAGAACATACCGATATGAGGGTCGAAATATTCCAGCAACAAAAACATAAACAACATGAACTGAGTGAATATGATAATATCTTAATAACTGAGGACCATATTTTAGGAAACTGCAGGATTTTACTGCTGCACTGGCGTGAAATCACACTCAGGTTCCAGTTTTTCAAGTACACCCAAAAGTAAGTCTATTCCAACAGCCCTACAATAAATCCTACCTCGATGAGGCTTTTAATATTAATATCATCTAAAATCACGATGCTTGATTCTGAGGCGTGTTCCACATATTTTGTCCACCACATTTATAATAAATGAGGACATATTGAATATTAGAAACACCTCCTAACATAGTATCTTCAGGCTCACAGAAGCAATGTACCAAAACGTAATGATGTGCTCCCTCCTCCGTCATTGTGCCCAACTGCACCCTCAAATCCTGAAATGTCCTTTTAGATTGAACTAACACAAACAGAGAGCGCAGCGTTCAGAGAGAGCAGTACAAACTGTTAACGTTTTATAAAGTAATACATCTAAAAGTGACGTTTTCCTTCAGTGGGATGGACGCATTAAGGCCAATATCTCTGCATACAAGCTGCATCATTTTTTATTCTGACTGATTCAAAAACTCGCTGACTGTAACTTCCACTCAGACGTGAGGAGCTCTACCATAAATGGGACTGACAGGAGACAGGAAACATTTGGCAAATGTCTCTGCCCTAGGTGAGGTAATGCCCAGTCTGCTTTGTTACCAGAGATCATGCATTTGGACATGCTTTGCTCCATCGCTGCCCACAGGCTTCACAAACTCTCACTTCCACCCCTTCTCCCCCCCACAGCTCCCTCCCTATCTTTCTTACTGTCACTTGCACTCACACAGTGGGCCATTTCAGTGGAGGGAGGCTTTTATCTCCGCAGCCAGGCAGGATGCAGACATGCAGAGGGCTGCTTTTCTCCAGAGGACTATGTAGTTGTCAGAGCATATGCAAACCAGAGTCCACATCTGAGACCAGCACAACCAGAAAGCCTTTCCCAGACCCCCCCCAACACAATATCTAAGGCCAAAGTACTGACTGCAGCACAGTTCAGTAGCAATGCCTTTGTTCGAGGAAGAACAGATCCTGCTCGGCACCCACAAAATGATCCAGATATCATTTGCACACGTACACAGAGAGGCAAAAACAAGCCTCCCCATTTGTCATCTTGATGTAAGTCTGCAGCAAATTCATCAAAGACTTAGAGCAAAGCCATTTCTATGTATGAGTGCATAGGCAAACTAATAGACATGTTCATAGATGTGTAAGTGCATATGTAAGCTGAGTGAATAAATAAACAGATTGTGTTTAATTGTGTATGTGTGTGTGTGTGTGTGTGTGTGTGTGTGTGTGTGTGTGTGTGTGTGTGTGTGTGTGTGTGTGTGTGTGTGTGTGTGTGTGTGTGTGTGTGTGTGTGTGTGTGTGTGTGTGTGTGTGTGTGTGCGTGCGTGCGTGTGTGTGTATTTGTGCTTCATTCACACATTTTCATGCACGGATCTCCATCTTATGTAACCAGTTTATTTAAACACTAGCTTCCAATCTCTTATCTTCATTTCTGCATATGAAAGTTGCATGCCAGCTGGCACCAATACAGCTTCGTATAAAAGAACTACTCACGACAAGAGTACAACACGCTTCAAACAGATGACATAACAACCGTTACATAACAGACATGGCATGGGATGTCTGGCTGTCCCGATAAAAGCTTGCTTGATTCTGACCTATACACACAGCTCCAACTACAGTGTTGTCTCAGATCACCGATGAATTTGTAATCTGCACCCAGGGGCTTAGAAAGAATGATTGAGTGCGATGTGATTAACTGATGACCGCGGTGGGTGTTCTGATTGGCCCCTCAAATCAGAGGCAGAGAGAGGAAGTGTCATGATGACTGCTCCTTTTGCTCTTTCCTCTCACTATTTCTTGCTTGGAATAATAACACACTTAATACATAGGGCTGGTGATGATGTTGAACATTATGAGGGACCTGGAGTTTATTTTTAGTCAATCCTAGATAATCCGACCTGCTGCAGTAAATACTCAGAGCACCACATGTGTATAAATCCGCGGCTGTAAAAAACATTTGTGTTATTTAGTCTAGTCAAAGTAACGTTTAATGTAAAACTACAAAACCCAGCTGTTTTTTAAGCAAACAAAGAAACTACACCCTGAAGAAGGCTGTATGTGCTGCACACATTGTTGTTATTTTAACCCAGCTTTTAACATTTACAAGCATCCTCTGTTTTTAACTTTTTGCCAGAGGATTGCTTGTGGCCTTTCTCGTTTCGAGCACCTTCATGACACATGACACAACCTCTGAGTTGTTTGACCTTTATATTTGCTCCTATTTTAATCAGCCATGCTATCGGGTGTGTCAAGAAACAGCAATGTTGATATGTATGCCCCCCTCAGGGTGAATTGTAACTTGGAGATCCTTTGACGTTTCATTTGATACCATTATGCAATCAAAATTCAAATGTGTCCAAAACTGTCTTTGCAATAGACTCCAAGGAAGCAATAGGCTTGGGGCAAGGTGCCACAGGCAGGGCGAGACACTTCGAAAATTACTAAGAAATTATCTAAGAAGTAGTTGTTTTTTTCATGGGATTTGTCACCAGAAATTAAGAAAACAAATCATTACCACAAAAGTGAAAATTAAAATCAGCAGCTCAAACTAAGACAACACATTTTGGATGCTGAAATGCATCCACAATGCTCAAAACTTGAAGTACATTTGCACTCATCTAACATTGAATTATACAAGCAACTGAGTGTCAGAAGGACATCTTGAATTCAGTTGACAAGGTGGTGACATTGTTGAGCAGATCAACAATGGGAGATTCAAAGTACAATGCAATGCAACCAATAACCCTGAAATAAAAAAACAATAATGGCATTTCCATTGCATTCTTAGTCCAGGGAGCAATCTGTGTATTTTACCGGGATATCTCAAGGACAATGGTAGCCAGGGGATAAGGCAACCATTGTAGCTCCTATTCGTCTGAACACTTTGTTTTTAACTGAAATAACTTTGAGTCAGAAGTTAAAATAGCATAAAAAACTGTTTCTATCCAGGAGTTTGTTGGAGTCTAAGCTAGACGGTCCACTTAAATGCACAAAGGCAGCTTGCAAGCTACAGTGGGTCTTTCTAGGTATTAAAATTTGTATTATTCAGCAAATAGGCTCATACATTTTAGTGACTGGAGGGCAAGAGTCAGCACTGACTAAATGAGCAGGAAACTAGCCTGAGCTAAAACCTCAGGACTCAGGAGTACCAAACATGGACTCATACATATTCATGTGTGATTTTGGATGGAAATGGCCACGCAAAAGTCACGCACATACTGTACAATCAGGCTGGAGAGGCCGAATATTTGGCCAGAAAATGTCATCCATTCGAGAAAGTTATGAGATGGAGCATCTTTTTTGTGCCGATGTAATGCACACTGATTGCCTGCAGCTCAGATCATGATTGGCTGACTATCTAACACCGCTAAGTTTAGTCAAAGGTTTCAGGCAATCAGTGTAATTTGTTAATTATACATGGCTGTGGTTTCATCAGAGCATGCCGGCAGAACCAGTTCAACACTTTGTCTTTACTGTCGCCCTA
>NC_136903.1:18280713-18298213 GCF_949606895.1 Notothenia rossii
TTTTCTAGTGTCCTTTGACAGCTCTTTGGTCTTGGCCATAGTGGAGTTTGGAGTGTGACTGTTTGAGGTTGTGGACAGGTGTCTTTTATACTGATAACGAGTTCAAACAGGTGCCATTAATACAGTTAACAAGTGGAGGACAGAGGAGGCTCTTAAAGAAGAAGTTACAGGTCTGTGAGAGCCAGACATCTTGTTTGTTTGTAGGTGACCAAATACTTATTTTCCACCATAATTTGCAAATAAATTCTTTAAAAATCAGACAATGTGATTTTCTGGATTTTTTTTCTCATTTTGTCTCTCATAGTTGAGGTATACCTAGGATGAAAATGACAGGCCTCTCTCATCTTTTTAAGTGGGAGAACTTGCACAATTGGTGGCTGACTAAATCCTTTTTTGCCCCACTGTGTATGTGTATTTATATAATGAATACTCACTCAAGGACATCTCTGTTGAATTGCAGCTTGCTGTTCCCCAAGAACTCTCCAATCATCTGTCTGCTCAGGCCCTTCCTCTGAAGCAGGAAGTGAGCCACTCCGATGGCCGTGTCCGGGACGAAACCACGCGTGATCAGGAAGTGTATGCCTCTCTCTGGGTTCCTGCCCGCAGATAGCCAGCAGCAGAAAAGAACATAGTGTTAAGAATTAAACAGCGCGTGTGCAATGTGTTTGTGCGTTCAAGCAAAGTGAGAAAGAAAATATGTGTCTGTGTGTGTGTGTGTGTGTGTGTGTGTGTGTGTGTGTGTGTGTGTGTGTGTGTGTGTGTGTGTGTGTGTGTGTGTGTGTGTGTGTGTGTGTGTGTGTGTGTGTGTGTATGTGTGTGTATGTGAATAGGACACACAAAGAGAAAAAGGGAAAAGAAGAGTGCATTCATGTGCAAAATCAGTTAGCTCTGGTCTTCTGTGTCAGACCTACTGTCACAGATGCACATGAGTTCATTTACTTTAATTTGTATTAACTAATAATAAGTGCAGGCCATCCATGGGCTCTATTTATAGACTCTGAGAGGCTCTAACATTGTTCATGACCTCCTTGTCTGCCTCTCAACTGCATTCTCTCCTTTTTTTCTATCTCTCTCACTTTTTTTCTCTTCGTCCCCCACCCTCCTCTATCTCTTTTTTTTCATTGACTTCACAAGATGGCACTGAAACCGCAGCTCCTCCCAACAATCGCAAACACTAATGAGCAGCTGCTGAGAGCAGTTTTGCAGTGCTGTTGGAGATTTGTTAGACGCAAACATTAATAAGTGCATTTTGAACCCTGAGCCAGAGGGTGCAGGATTATGTTGTAATTTCCTGGGTATTAGTATGTATTTGTGTTGCTGGTCCACTCACACATTGAAGAGGTTGAGTCCGATGCGGTAGAGGCGTTTGCGGTGTGTGTCTGTGGAGAGAGTTGGTGAGCGACAGGAGGCTGGATCCTGGCAGCGGTCCCTGGGCAGAGAGACCACCAGGGCCTGCAGGGCCTCGGGGCTCGGCCCCCCGGGGATCTGCTGAGGATGGGTGTAGTGGTACTGCTGGTACTGGGTGTAAATCTGAGCAGGTTGCTGGTTGGAATGGGCTGATGTGGAGATAGAGGTGGAGGTAGAAGTGGATGTGGACCCCAGTCTGTCTGAGCCGCTCTCCCCCTCCAGGCCTCCTCTTCCCAGAGTCGGTGCTGCAGAGCCCCTTCTGGATCCTAGACCACCCATTTCCAGCTCCTCACTGGGCGGAGGTGCAGGAAACTCTGACTCCTCTGGAAACGGGCCATCTCCAAAATTCATCCCGCTCTCCGAAGTCTTCCTGCTGCCCTGCTGCCCTGCATTGCCCAGAGAGGTGGTGGTCGTGGTGGTGGCGGAGGAGATGGTGTAGGAGCTGTTGCTGTCGATGTGAACCGTGACGTCCCTGAAGGCCATGAGCAGCGAGCTGGCACTGCGGGGCATACAGGCGCTCTCAGCTGCTGCCCGAAGGGCCCCGGGGTCCATCAGGAGCCCCTTCCCTTCTCCCCCTTCTGACAGACTCCAACCACGAAGGGCGTCATCAATTGACTGGGCCAAGGAGTGAAGCTGCAAATATAATAATAAAAAGTATGCGTCATTTAAAAATAGGTCAAAAGATATGAGTCATGTGTGAGAAAGTTTGTGAAACAAGATGGGGTTGTTTATTTGTGGCTATTTGTCTACAAGTGGTAGCAAAGAAATGTGCTGGTTGATTACAGAGTAAACCATAGAAAAGATATTGCCCATCAGGTCGTTGGGGTGATTCATTAATCTAAGCAGCTAAATTAAGTTCCTCAGTCTTTTCTTCGGTTAAGGTTTAATTGGAAAAATGAAACTATTGACCTGACAATGGCACTATGAAAAGTCAAGGGATCACCAAATTCATTAGGATTAAGGAAAGTTCATGGCAATCCATCGAATATTTGAAACATTTGTCTTAACTATTTACCCTTCAGATGTTTCAGAAAAGACTTAACTTCTTGATGTATTATTTTCTGGACCCCCTTGCATTACTAATTAAACTAAACGAATGGGAGCTGAAACTAAAGCCTCACCTGGTCAGAGAAGCAGTCTTCCAGCTGTGTGAGTGTTTGTCCAGGGTTCTGATTTGGGGCTTGAGAGTGACGGGCTGCAGGGGCCGACGCAGGAGAAGGAGGCAGAGAGGTGGAGCGACACGGGGGAGGAGGAGGGGTTTTAGAGCGTAAGGGTATCTGTCCTCCTCCAGGATGCAAACTGTAACTGTGTCTCTGGGCTGTGTTCCTGTTCCGGCCTGAAGGGCTGGGATGACGCAGGGAGATCCGACGGGGCAGCTTGCTCTCCGACAGGGAGTTACGGATCTTCTGGAAGTTTTTGCTGAGCTGGTACTGACGGAAGGCCGTTTGGATACGACGAGCTGCCCGCCTCGCTATGAGATGGCCTCCATATTTCTGCTCCAAGTCTTCTATCTGGGGAAAGGAAGAGAGTGAGGGGGAGTGAGTTTAAATATCAAACATGTTTACAAGGCTCTGAAACTCACGGAAGACAGCGCAAGAGTCATATTGCAAAGCACACAGCCGCCACTCAAATTGTTATTCATCTAACAGCAGGCAAATATCATGATGCCATTTTGTTCATATCTACAAAGGATCAAAGAATTTGAGCCTGAGTAACAACATGCACACTCACGCTTTCTTTTCAGAAGTATCCTTCTTACTTATCTGTCCACTCTTTAAAAACTGCTGAGGGTTTATGGCATTAGAGCCAAAGTAAACATCATCTATCATCGTTCAACAGCTAATACTGGCTGAAGGGCCAAGGGAGGCAGGATGGATGGGCTGTGACAAAGGTGATTTTGAGGAAATGAATAGAAAAGTAAACATCCGCACAAGCCTATTTTTGTTCCGTTTGTTGGCAGAGCCACTCAGCCCAAAATCTCAGCTTCCTCCAGAATTTTGCCCTCATGAATTTCCAGCAAAAAGGAGACGAAGAAGAGAGAGTAGAAGGCGAGGAGGCACAGATAGGGAGAGAAAAAAAAGAGGACAGCCACACATGTGACTGTGTGTGTGTGTGTGTGTGTGTGTGTGTGTGTGTGTGTGTGTTTGTGTGTGTGTGTGTGTGTGCGTGTGTGTGTGTGTATGTGTGTGTGTGTGTGTGTGTGTGTGTGTGTGTGTGTGTGTGTGTGTGTGTGTGTGTGTGTGTGTGTGTGTGTGTGTGTGTGTGTGTGTGTATCTGCTCCGAAAGCACGGCCACAAAAACTGTGCGTTTACACACACGCAAGCAGAAAGACACACACATACACTCACACTGCAGCAGCCATAGCAGTAGCAACAGCAGACCCTTCAGCAATTTGGTTTGAGAAATAAAGACATCTCCAGCCGCCAGGAGCAGTTATTAGCTGTTACCATGACAACCTAGCATCTTTGCGTTGCTGTCACTGTGGCAGTGAAATTGCTGCTGTTCTTTTTCGTGTCAACACAGACAGAAATAGATCTTAATAAGAGTCTTTTCTGACGCAAGACACAATGTGAAATGATCATCCTTCAAACACCTCCTCACTGTTAAACAGGGGGAAGAGTCAACATCCATTCCATATCAACATGTGCTTACAGTCCCACACATACAAACACACACACAAACACACTTGGAGAAAAAAATCATACCTGTTTGTTCTTATTCTCCAGTGAGATCTCGTACTCGCTCGGTCCCTCTCTCTTGGTCCCCTCCACTTCCTGTCCACCACCAGAGGACGTCCCATCCTCCAGGCTAAGCATCTGTCCACTGCCGCGGAAATAAGAACAAAAAGCTATCAGTCCTCTCTACTGACCTTCAAAACGCTGCTGTTATCGCAGTGGCAGCCATCAACTGAGCGAAGAGTAAAGAGATTCATGAGGGAAGCAGCAGGTGGAGAGTGTTGGCCCGGGGCGAAGGTGACTGAGTTTATGTGTCCGGTTATATTTGATCATATTTGAGGCTCCAATGCGTGTTGCACGAGTGAAACTCTGGATATATGCCTGGGAAGAAAAATACCTTTTTTCTTTTTACATTGACTTGTGGTGTGATAAAAAGTATTAACTCAATCACTCCTTTACTATTTCATATATACTAAAACATACTAGTTAACTCGAGTGCAAACATCAATATTTGGTGATCAGCCTGCAAACCTAGATATTGATCTTGAGATCGGACATCTGGAGTGGATAGTTTTTGATGGCACTTTATAGTCCATTAGACTTTCCCAACAAGCTTCATTCACAGAGCAACACTTTGATTTCATCATTAGACATTGCCAGCTTCACACAGCCAGAGCGGTGCGCTGCACTCTTGGCAGGTCCAAATGTGTTTTTCACCACACTAAGAACATTTTGCCACGGAAATCTGTGCACAACATCAGCACGGATTTCCTATGTGTTTCTATTGCAATAAAATCATTTCGATGAACATTTAGTTGAATTTGTGATCAAAAGTAAACCGGCATGAGTCCCTTGCATACAAATTAGATTTATTTGTTATACTTTTTTACCATGTTCTGATGCTAGGATGACAGTATGAGAGGAGAATAAGTCAGTGACTTCATTTCAGCTTTTAAAAAACGCTGGAAGGGATTCACAAAAATAACTGAGTGACAACCAAATCCTCAAATTCAAACAAGACTATCAAAAAAAGTACAAGAATAGATCAAACAAGGATAATTTTCTTGGAAAATAGATTTTCCTCAGAATCAGACTACCTGATTAAATAAAGATTACAAATATGTAATAAACAATAATTTCAATAATACTGTAGCAGCTGGGAGAATAAGAACAACTGGAATCTGGCCTCAATCTGACTCTGAATTTAACACATTTGATAGTGGAGGCTTGTGGAGTGTCCCCCTCTCATAATCCCAGACCCTGTTCACAGATGGAACAATGTTCTTTTAAATGACAGCAGTAGTGAAATTCTGTGAAAGCCATCTAAGGCTTATCTAAGCAAATGGCTGCCATGAGACATCAGAAATATCCCTTTAACAAAGTTCTGGTGCGGTCATTTTAAGAGTCGTTCAGTTTGCACAAATTTAAGAAATTAAAAGTGCAGTGGTCAATGTCTCTGGCATCTCACCGCCTCTAAAAGACACAAAAGACTGACACTGCTATTCAGAACCTTTTATATAGCCATACTGGACTGTTGTAAGCATAGAGCTATCAGAGCCTAAGAGGTTTTATAATGGTGTGCATTAGCGTGTGTGTGTGTGTGTGCATCGTGTTGTGTGCTAGTGAAATCTTTCTTCCACCCAGATAATGCCTACTCTAATATTTTTTTATACGAAAGGGACTAGTGCTTAACAGGACTGGGGAAACTAAAAAGCCTCCTCATGGTTAAATAATGAGAGCATCACTAAAAGTTCCTCTTTGTTTTATTTGATTGCTGTGAAAGCAAAATATTCTGCGTTCCCCAGCCAAAAGTCAAAGATGGAGGCTTTGTGATATCTTTAAATGAGGCAAGGTTAGCATACATAGAGAGAGAAAAGGAGGAATAGAGTGCAGAAACCAGAGGCTGGGATAGAAACAGAGAGGAAACAGGAAGATACAGAGAGACTGTGTTGGTGTGTGCATGCTGGAGGCTGTCTCTATCAAAAACTCTATTAAAACACCGCCATGCCCCTGTGCTGCATCAGAATGCATTAGAGTACATTAGAATACATTAGGATTTAAAAGCAAGAGCCGAGCTATTAATGTATCTGGACAGCAAAAGCCTCTGTAATCATATAGCCGCTATACACCCTCACCCCCCCCCCCCCCTCTTTCTCTGTCTACACCCCCCACCCAACACACATACGCGCTCACTCATTCCCACAAATGTGGCGGCAACAAACATACCAAGCACACACTCCTCCTCCTGCATGCGTGACGTCATGGTGGGAGAAAATGAACATCTGTCAAATCGCATCTCTCAAGGTCCCTTTAGAGACTTACAGTACTGTACTGCCAGGAAAGAAACACACACACACACACACGCACACGCACACGCACACGCACACGCACACGCACACGCACACACACACACACACACACACACACACACACACACACACACACACACACACACACACACACACACACACACACACACACACACACACACACAGGAGAAAAGGCACGGCAGGTTAGGCTAGAGGCGGATCCCATGACATCTCTAGGGAGGTGTGCGTGCTCTGATGGTTTCATGTGTAGAGGTGGTGCAAATTTGCAGCCAATAGGCACACATAACTTCAAGATTATAATGAGCTATACAGTGTTACACGGCTCCTCATCATCTCATCTACTCGGGTACATGTCCACTGCTGCTGTGCCATTTGCTCATCCAATCAGCACTATGTGGGTGTAGCGTTAAGTCATCAAATCAGAGAAAAGCGATGGAATCCAGACAGACAGATGGTGATATTCATAAAAACAGATGAGTGGGAGACTTCACGAGGAGGGATGGAATAGAAATCAACAGATAAATAATGAGTAGTGAGGCATACAGACACAAACAACACAATTGGGAAGATATAACAGCAGATGGGGAAACAGAAAAAGCAGACATGCCTGGGAAAGACTAGATTTAGAAGCAGAGTTCAGAGGATTAAACCATTAGAGGGAGGGAGGGTGTAATCATTGAGAAACATGACAAAATCAGCTTTTCAGAGTTTTACAATAGAGCTTCATCCAAACATCGGCAAGTCAAATGTCATTCGTCCACACACAAAAAATAGTGAACACACAGAAGCCGCCCACACAAAAACAGACGACCAAAGTGCCGACAGTGGATCCTCAAAGTCCTCCAGTTACTATGGTAGTGGTAGTTGTTACGTCATTACTGGGTTGCCATGGGCACTTTCATAGTGGTAATATCAGTTCCCATCCGGACCCCCACTCTCTCTCTCTCTCTCTCTCTCTCTCTCTCTCTCTCTCTCTCTCTCTCTCTCTCTCTCTCTCTCTCTCTCTCTGTCCCTCTATATGTGAATCACCCTGGAGGCTATATGATCTTATAGCACATATGTCAAACTCAAGGCCCGGGGGCCACATCCGGCCCTTGGTGGATTTAATTTCGGCCCGCAGGATAATTTCTAATTACTATTAAATGTGGCCCGCCGCCGCCAGTATATTGCACGCACACCTTCACTCAATCCTGAGGGTTTCTTCATCCATTGATGAACTTGCACCCAAGATGAGATGCCAAGTATCTGGCTTGAACTAGCATCACAGAGCAGCACACTGAGTTTAAATGGATGTTTCCTCTTGCACTTTGTTTCTTGTGACAACAGGGCATGTTTGTTTTTTTCTTTGAGGGAAATAGTTTTTTGAAGCTGTTGTTGGCCTGTGGGAAAATGTAATCATAAGAGTTGTTTTTATAGGCAATAATTTAAGCTTTGTTAGTTCCAGGTTTAATATGTGCAATAAGTTCATTTCAATAAGTTTTCCAATAACATTGAACCAGTCCGGCCCTCGACTAGTACCGATTTTTTAATTTTGGCCCACTGTGTATTTGAGTTTGACCCCCCTGATCTATAGGATTGTTAGGGAGCGTTTAACTCTGTCATTGTTACTGCAGGCTCCACATATCCAAAGATATTCCAATTCAAACTTGCATACAGCGCACACACTAACAAACGTGATTAAAAGCCTGTGTATGTGAACATGACTCAGATAGATGACAAAAAAAGTTTCATACAGTGTGTATTCATAGGGACAGGAAGTTTTCAATGGTTGAAAGAACGATCAGTAGGAGCAAAAAAATGCAACAAAAAACAAATAAAGATAAAATAGTCTGTGATTTGTGTCTGACTCGATCTTACCCGGATGAGCAGCTGGTGTCCCCCTCTGGATGTTCAGGGGCGGGGCAGCAAAACTGATGCAGTATGTCACTCCTGAAGGGCAGACAAGAGGAGGAGAGGTAAGCAAAGGAAGGAGTAAAGAGGAGAAGCAGACACAGAAGGAGGCAGAGGAGACTCAATTGCAAGGACTATCCTGTCATTCAGGTGTTTATTGGCTGTTGTTGGAGGCTTGCCATGTATCCATATTCTTCCTCATGTTAATTTTTTGTCCAACGTCCCGAAAGAATCTGAAAAAGCTCTCTTCTGGATTATTTCCATGGGCTCTGTTTACAATGTGGCACTGATCCCAGGGTAAATACCCTATGTAGGTCAATCCAAGGCTGAGAAAGCTGAGATTGAGTCGTGTAAGTATTTACAGTTTGTGTGTCCGGATGTGCTTCTTTTTGCCCCTTTACCCTTCCATTCATCAGATCTGTGTTGATTTAGCAGAACACCCTAACCCAATCTGGACAGATGGTGGCTACAGCTCTGTTTCCTGCTCCGTCTTTTCTTAAGTTCCCCTCTCTCATTTTTCTCTCATACATTTTACATGTACATTCATATTTTAGGCATTTCGCTGGTTCTCCCGTCTTGAGCAATTTCAAGTGAAAGAACAAAAACAGAAACACATCATGTTTAGGTTGTTGAGTAAATCAACACTTTTACCTTCCGATAGACATTCCACCACCAGTGATGTAAAAAGAGGTGTGGGAGTGAAGGTCACATTAGGGCCTTTCATGATGAGCTGAAATAATTCAGTTGACAGTGAAATTATGCTCCTGTCTTCTGACCCGGCATCAGATGATTGCTTGTGACACAGAGCCACAGTGACAGCAGTTGGAGTCATTGGAAGGCTCGGAGTGACATTTGGAGCTATAAAAAGCTACCTTTTCACGGCAACTTCCACAGACATAAAGGGACGATGTGCTCGTTCTTTTTGTTTGTTTTTAAATCTCTGATCAACACAATCACAGTTGCTTTCTATGAATAATATTCCTGTGACATCCTCCCACCACTCACAGCTTTAAAACCCACTCAAATGCAAATATGCTGTAGGAATCAAAACGTATGCTGTCCTTGATCATGGTGTGAGAACTTTGACTTAATTATTTTGATTATTATACTTTATTAATGTTCAGTACTTCTCCCAGTAGATAAGCTATTGACTTCGTTTAACAGCTTCCAGGGGTTTCGAAACTATCAGAAATCTCTTGTTTTTCAGCACACTTGTTTTCTTTTCTCCTCCAGCCGGAAAACAAATAACAACAACATGAATCAGATTCTCATGAGCACTTCCGATCCTCTTCAAACATGCGTGTCAACATATTAAATATTTTAGAAGACTCAGACGGAATAAATATCCAATAAAACATTAGACAACTCTTTTTTTTTTCTCCATCTAAGTTACCTGCTGCTGCATTTTAACAAAGTTCTATTTGTTATAACTCTTATTTTGGGCTTCTCCTTTCCTGTAGTGTGTTATATAGGGTGTTTGTGCATGTAAATGGTCTGCAAAGGCTAAAATCCCTGTGTTCCGTCCTGAGGGAGTTTCTCTCCCACACCCCTGCCTGGAAGCCCACGATTGGTATCCTTTGTTTACTTCTGTTACATAGTGACATCACTAAGTAACACTTGCTCCTCTATTGGTTAGCGCTCCAACACAATGTACATGATAGGTTAAGAGGCGGGACATCTCTAAGTGGTTGCCCAATCACAACAGAGTCGGCCAGTTAACCAATCAGAGCAGACTGGGCTCTGGTTTCAGACAGAGGGTGAAAAGGTGCTGCAACACAGGCTGGATGAGAAAAATAAAGAGCTTTTTGAACATTAAAGCATGCAAACATGCCACAGTAGAGGCACAAATATTAATATGAAAACAGAACCTCTGCATAATCTGGCCCCATTAAATATTTGTTCAATGTTACTTTTAGTTTCTTGATCAGCACATAATAGGCCTTTATTGCACTTTTTGATAGAATAAATAATCCATTATGATGGCAAAAGTCTGATTTAAAGCATATCTTTAATCTAATCTCTTCTTCATAACATTACATATACAAACTAATTGTTTTTATATATATAAATGTCAATATGTTGTCAGTTTTGGGGGTCTTAAGGTCACACTAAATGTTATCTGATGTGCATCTGATGTTGGTTGACAGAAGAGAAAGAATTACAATTAATTAACTTCGCTAAAAGCACTGAACATGCAAAGTGTATCACTGTCCAATCAGTATGACGCTGAATTGTTTTGCCAGGCTCATAGAAAACATTTGCAAGGAGGAAAAGGCCAAACTGCTGGGGTCCCTTAGTACACACACACACACACACACACACACACACACACACACACACACACACA
Organism: Notothenia rossii; assembly: GCF_949606895.1. Lineage (NCBI taxonomy): Eukaryota > Metazoa > Chordata > Actinopteri > Perciformes > Nototheniidae > Notothenia > Notothenia rossii. The sequence continues at coordinate 18,291,363 of NC_136903.1, forward strand.
CACACACACACACACACGCACACGCACACGCACAGACACACACACACACACACACACACACACACACACACACACACACACACACACACACACACACACACACACACACACTCAATGGGTCTGTTCATCATCTGTCTACAAGACAAACACATGAAGGCCACCGCCTCCAGAGACACTTACAAAGATAACAGGTGAATATTTTAACAGTACATGTCTCCTGCTGTCGGCCCATGTTCTCTCTCTCCCTCTCTGTGTCGCGGCCTCCCTTTCACAATCCCTCTTCTCTATCCAGTTCTTTTAAGAGTACTTTAAACGCTATGTTGAAAAAGATCGGCTCCATTTGTATTCAAAGCAGTGTGTACAATTGTGTGCACCGTCCACTGCGCCACAGCCTATCCCTCTGTTGTCCAACCTACCTATCTGTCCACCAGCAATATAGATAAACTGGAGAGACAGCTACCTCAAATGCACCCTTTTATTATCTTTGTTTTGGTCCATCCCTGTAACTCTCTCACTCTTTTTCTCCAATCTCTCTCAGCTCCTTCCTTTTCACAGGTCCACTCCAATGTCAGCCTCCAGCTCCTTCCTCTCGACACCTCCAAGGGCTCCATCAAAGACAAAGACTGAGCGTGCATCTCGCGCTCTTTATATTTCTCTGGCTTTCTCTCTCCTGAGAATGGCTGATTACCGTTCGCTCCATGGGCTAAGTGGGGCAGATAGGAGGCTCAGCTGGAAAGAGACAGAGAATGAGAGGAGGAGAGGATCCTGTGCCCCCCTCCCCCCCAACCACCTCCCCATAGGACACATACACATGCACTGACTACACTGACAACAACACAAAGTGCACAAGCATACTCTGAGCCAACCCTACGTAGCCCACAAGTCATTTATCTGCAGGGCAAATACAGCAGGGCTCTATAGTTAGACATACATTCAGATAAATGCATTCAATGAAATATGAGATGTTCAAAGGTAAACAAAGGCCCAGAAAACCCACATACAGTTTGTAACACAGTATAATGCTGACACATAAGTGGCTGACAACAGGAAAAGCAGATCTGCTGATCTTGCAGCAGGCAATGACAGGAAGGTGAATCCTCTATAAATGCAAGTGAAGCCTTAACTCCCCCTCACTTGTCCGGCCTGCCAGAAGCAAAACAGGTGTTAATCTACTTGTCTTATCCGGAGCGACTTAAAATCACTTGGAAGGTGAGGATCTAAGGTTGCATTCAAGGACACACAATCAGCTGCTGCAGGAGCAAGAAGACCATTTAATAGCCGACACTGCTGCTGGGTCAACTGGTGGAGGCCTCTGCTGTTTTCTGCCTCCAGCTTTCAAAATAACAATTAGTTTATTGTAATTCCTTCCTCAACGGTTTAACTCATTTGAATTAAAAAGCAGTGGTGTTACACTGATTCCTGTCAAACTAATAACAAATAGTTGCCGCAGGGTAAGCTCTCAAGAGAGTTCGACTCAGGCTCAGGTTTAATGCAAGGCTAGAAGAGAGCAACAGGCACTGTATTCACACACACACACACACACACACACACACACACACACACACACACACACACACACACACACACACACACACACACACACACACACACACACACACACACACACACACACACACACACACACACACACACACACACACACACACATACATGCAAACACACACTACTACCGAGCAGGAAATGCAATGCGTTCCTGGGTGAATCACTCACTGCATGATCAATATCAACAACTCCTTTTTTTAATATGTCTCCCCTTCTGCACTCCTCTGCTCCTCTCAACTCCTTCTCTATTCTGTGTTACTCCCTCAGTGGGGGTGGGGTCCCAGAGAGACCAATCAGGACTCCTGCTGGGATAGACTTATGAGCTGAACACACAAGCATGCACTCAGAACGAGAAAAAGATGGGTTTCCTCTCATTAGGTGATGTACTGATATACTATGAGGCTCTGGTGTCAAGCAGGGTGTGTGTGTGTGTGTGTGTGTGTGTGTGTGTGTGTGTGTGTGTGTGTGTGTGTGTGTGTGTGTGTGTGTGTTAGGTGTGTGTGTGTGTGTTCGGTGTGTTTGTGTGTGTGTGTGTGTGTGCGCGCGCGCGCGCGCGCGTGTGTGTGTGTGTATCATAGTACAGCAACATCAAGGCCCAGAGGTCCCTTGAGAGTTCACAGCGCCCGTGCAGTAATAGAGAAACCAGCAGCAGCGCCATGGACAGCGTCTCGCGGTGTCTCATCATCGCACGTGAAGCTGTTCTCCTGTCTCGAGCTGACATTGACCACACTGTGCAGTAAATGTTTCCAGCACAGACAGACACACACACACACACACACACACACACACACACACACACACACACACACACACACACACACACACACACACACACACACACACACACACACACACACACACACACACACACACACAGGCCTACAGCTGTTTGTTATGTAATGTTCCAGTGATCGTGATCCAGTTTCTCATTTTAATAATCAACGTCTTCCTCTTCTGGCACAGTCCTTAGTCGCGACTCATAGTTGAAAATTGGAAATTTGCAAGCGCCTTCTCCCTTAATTAAACGCCTCTCAATCTGCAGGACACGCGCACAAGCGTGCACCCTCAACATTAAACAGTTTTTGACGGATGCTACACAAATTGGCTATTATGAAGAATTCAAGACAGGCTGATTTAGCCTAACTTTGAGGTCAATACTAAGCTAATTCAATACCAGAGGAGATTTTAACATTCATATTTACCTTTCATAGCTATATTCTATAATTGACTATTTTAGGACCGACACAAATATATGAAAACAAGCTCATAATCTCTACTCACTCTGATTTCCTTGAGAGGGATCGACAAAGGGTTGTAGGGGTCATCGGAACCAACGAGCGGCAGCTTTGGAAACTTCCGCCGTTTTCTGGGTCACTTTCATCCGGGGAAGCCGTGGACGGGTCGGCCGGGACCATCTGCATTTCCCCAGGGTCCATAGGTTGGGAAGGCGACGACTCGACCTCCGGAGCAACGTCGTCCTGTCCTGGTTCAGCCTCGTGGTCCGACAGAGACTCCGCACCCGTGTTGAGCTGGGGGTCCGTAGGGTGGTGGTGTTGATGAAGGCAGCTGGGGTCGGGGTGATGATGGTTATGGTGGTGATGGTAAGGATGCTGCTCCTGTACCCTGACGTCCCGCAGGTGCCTGTTCTCGCCGATAAGCTCGTCCACCCGCCGGTCCAGCTCCTCTATCCGGGAGCGCTGCGTCTGGATGAGACTCTGCTGGTTCTGGACGATGGTGGTGAGCTCGCGCAGGTACAGAATCGCCTGCACAGGGTTTTCCAGCAGACTCGAGCTCATCATCATACCCAAGACAAGAGAAAGGAAGAGAAGCAGAAGAAAAAAGAAAGCTGGACTGACAGATGGAGGACAGAGGAGATGCAAAATATCCGTGAGTGCCGATGAGAAGGTGAGATGTCTTTCCGCTCTCCTCTCCTTGATTCTGCTCGGGTGTGGATAAAGCTGCGCCGACCGAGCTAGCCTCCGCTTCTCCGGTCGTTTCCCTCCCTTCCTCTCTCTCTCTTTCTCTCTCCCACTGCGCTGAGTGGTGCTGATGAGAGGAGCCAGATCCAGATGTGACAGGAGGGAGGAGGGGAGGTGAAGCACTAGAAGACCGATGCGTCATTACGCACTTGCACGAGAAACTTACAGAGCAAGTACGCACTCTATTGGCTGTACAGGGGGATTCAACATGTACTTTTCTGAGCCGGGTAACTGTTAAAAACACCTTTACTTGTTTATTTTTTGGTATGTTTTTTTTCAAATTCTACACAACCTTTATGGACTAAACTGCTTAAAGCTATATTTATGTTACGCATAAAAAGTATGATCAAATAATAATTCGTTTGTTCTTGAGGCTTGTTGTTTTTGCTGTTGTAGTCGTTTTTCTTATCTTAATCTGAAGAGCACATTTGTTTTAGCCAACCTCTCATATCATTCAAGTCGTTGAGGTGCTTCAGAAAACAGACTTTTCTCAGAGAACCTGAAGGCAACTTCCGCGTGGTGACCAGGTGACACGTCACAGAAATGCGGAAGTACAGACCGTTGTTTTGCCAAACGGTAGCTCGGATGCTAGAACCGAAAGCCGAACGGCTTCTTATTAAATTAAATCTGTAACTATAAACACTTAAACAACACTCATGGTCAGGTAAGACAGAAGTTTCCATCCGACTGCATGTTTCAGTATAACATGTCATTAAATGTGATATGTTTTAAAGCGACTCTGTCTTTAGCATGGACAGGCTTTCCTCTGGCTTGTGTTATTATGATGTGGAATATCTTTGTTTAAACCAGCCTAAACGTGGGTTTATTATCTGTTAGCTGTTGATTTGACCATAAACTGCTACCAGGGATATTTTTGAGCCAACGTACAAATTAAAAAGAAACAAATCCTCTGAGCCTTATAGTTACGTTGATGCATTTGTCTTGCATGGTCATGTGAGAGTCAGATGAGGTCGGGAAGAGAGTTATTTCACGCTAAATAACCTAATGACAGGTTAGTTTAGCTGGAACAAGCATCACCAGCTGTGGAAGAAGTCTTCAGATCCTTATCATGAGTGAAAGTACTAATACCATAATACGAAAGTTAAATAATCCGGCAATCAAACGCGTATATTAGTTAAAGATGTATCAGCAAAATTATCTTAAATTAAAATACGTAATTGTGCAGTAAAATAATCCCTTCTATTGTTTTACTTTTATATGAAATGTTTTGGGGTTATTTACTGCTGCATTTATTTTGCATTTCATTGATAAAGATGTTTACGGTTGGGCCGATTTTAACTTATTTTATATAGGCTACCATTGGGTACTTCAATATACAGCAATGCGTCATAGTCTATAATATTATCATGTGTTTGTTATAGCACTGTCTGATGAAAACTTAACAGCTGCTTTTTCAAAAGCAAAACCAAATCAGCAGAAAAACAGGCCAGTTTTTTAGCTTTCTAAACCAAACTTTCAGTGGAAAAGCGCCAGATTGCATATGCTTTTTCTTCAATATAACTTCAGAAGTAGAAGGATATTCTTCATCCATGAAGGAACGCTTTATTCTTTAATCTTAAACATTCAGAATCAACACAGGAGATACATGGTTTCACTGGACAGAAAGGGGATGGATGACGCATACATTTAGTGGAGTATGTAGAAAAGTATTTTCTTCTGAGGTGTAGTGAAGTCAATTTACTTCTAATTTGTACTTACTTACGTACAGTTCTTCAGTAAATGTACTTGGTAACATTCTACAACTGACCATCATTGTAAACAAGTTGACTGACTCTTTGACTATCACAATTACCCAGTTCCCTTCCAGTTTTTCTATAATCATAGAAACATCAAATGTTGGCTTTACTTTTTTTGAATAATGCCATAATTGCATCCCAAATCCACGATCAAAGTATGTCTGTTCGCAGTGCACACAGCCTTGTTTTTGATCATAAACCTTTTTCCTGTGTTCTCTCTAGGATGACCCAGAAACACTGCCTGGAGGGCCAGGTGTACTCAGTGCCTCTCATCCAGCCCGACCTGAGGAGAGAGGAGGCCGTCCATCAGATAGCAGATGCATTACTCTACTTAGAGACCATCTCTACAGATATATTCAAAAGGTACACTCATTCACTTGCTCACTCACTCACTCACTCAGCAATCAAAAAGGTTGTCGATATAAAAAAAAGTAGCATTTGTTGAAAGTATTAAAGGACAGAAAAATGCCGTAATTTGGATTTGATAGTCAAATCCATATTCTAAGCCACAGCATCTGTTTATTAGCAGATGGTCCTGTCTGGTACCTTGAAAATACAGGAAGTGTCTCCTGTAATCTCATGAAAAGAGTGACATTTAATACCATAAATGTTTTGCCAATATAACCTTTTTAAAGATGATGTGTTAGTAATTAAAGGATTGATGGAGGAAGAGCTGTGTAATACTTGCACTTCATTAAATGCACATTTTACAAAAATAATAATTGTGATTCAGCACCCTGCAAAGAAGGAATTGTGGATTAGTCTCAAGTTATGCCCTATATTGGATTATGTAATATGGTCTCCGACATAATTCCCTCAGTGTATGTTTGTCCATATTTATGTTGGTATATGTGTGTGTTGCTTCCAGGGTGTCAGACAGTGTAGAGAGGAACCGCCGACAGCTGCAGAGCGTCACTGACCGGATCAGGCTGGCTCAGGCCCGCGTCGACAAGATCAAAGGCAGCAAGAAGGCCACCAAGGTAACACAGCACCCCCACTCTGTCAGGCCTCTGTGTATATGGCAACTATGATAGAGACACAGTAAGGCTCATTGAAAGCATTAATTAGCCCTGTGTATGTTTTTTATATCATCTGTTTTTTGTTTATAAAGGTTTTCTCCAGTGCCAAATACCCGGCCCCAGATCGACTTCAGGATTACACATCTATCTTCATTGAAGCTGTAGACCCTTCCTCACAAACTCGCCCTCGACACAGGATACAGGATAAACTGCGACCCTTTGATGAGAAGGCTTTGCAGGTGAGATACATTCATTAAACTGCTAATTACACCACACTAATCCAACAATTACAAAATGTTACTTGTTATAAGAGCCTACGTTTCTGTGTTCTACTTCCCATGTCCTGAAGCCCACACGCCATACTGTAGTTATATAACTAATACAAAAGACAAGAAAGTGTGTGCTTGCCTAATAGCAATGGGGCCTTTTATACTGCCAACTCTGCTAAAACTGTGGGTTCAAAAAATGGATAAATAGATGCATGATTAATTTCCATTTACATGGCTTTTATCTTACTGCTGAGAATAATGACA
>NC_136903.1:18303213-18435713 GCF_949606895.1 Notothenia rossii
TAGTCGCCACGGTGACGGATAGCTCTTCCTTTTGGCAGATGAAGTCAAATGTAAATAAATACTTATCCTACTATCTTGTCAACTAAGGAATAAATAATGGTAACACTTTATTTGGACAGTAACTTTATAATCATACCTACATTTTCTGAGATTATTATAGCAGGTAAGTTTAAAGTATGTAGGCATGTTTATAAATTGTCATATACAGTGGGGCAAAAAAGTATTTAGTCAGCCAACAATTGTGCAAGTTCTCCCACTTAAAAAGATGAGAGAGGCCTGTAATTTTCATCCTAGGTATACCTCAACTATGAGAGACAAAAGAAAAAAAGAAGATTTTTAAAGAATTTATTTGCAAATTATGGTGGAAAATAAGTATTTGGTCAATAACAAAAGTTCATCTCAATACTTTGTTATATACCCTTTGTTGGCAATGACAGAGGTCAAACGTTTTCTGTAAGTCTTCACAAGGTTTTCACACAATGTTGCTGGTATTTTGGCCCATTCCTCCATGCAGATCTCCTCTAGAGCAGTGATGTTTTGGGGCTGTTGCTGGACAACACAGACTTTCAACTCCCTCCAAAGACTTTCTATCTGGTTGAGATCTGGAGACTGGCTAGGCCACTCCAGGACCTTGAAATGCTTCTTACGAAGCCACTCCTTCGTTGCCCGGGCGGTGTGTTTGGGATCATTGTCATGCTGAAAGACCCGGCCACGTTTCATCTTCAATGCCCTTGCTGATGGAAGGAGGTTGTCACTCAAAATCTCACGATACATGGCCCCATTCCTTCTTTCCTTTACACGGATCAGTCGTCCTGGTCCCTTTGCAGAAAAACAGCCCCAAAGCATGATGTTTCCACCCCCATGTTTCACAGTAGGTATGGTGTTCTTTAGATGCAACTCAGCATTCTTTCTCCTCCAAACACGTCTAGTTGAGTTTTTACCAAAAAGTTATATTTTGGTTTCATCTGACCATATGACATTCTCCCAATCCTCTTCTGGATCATCTAAATGCTCTCTAGCAAACTTCAGACGGGTCTGGACATGTACTGGCTTAAGCAGGGGGACACGTCTGGCACTGCAGGATTTGAGTCCCTGGCGGCGTAGTGTGTTACTGATGGTAGCCTTTGTTACTTTGGTCCCAGCTCTCTGCAGGTCATTGACTAGGTCTCCCCGTGTGGTTCTGGGATTTTTGCTCACCGTTCTTGTGATCATTTTGACCCCACGGGGTGAGATCTTGCGTGGAGCCCCAGATCGAGGGAGATTATCAGTGGTCTTGTATGTCTTCCATTTTCTAATAATTGCTCCCACAGTTGATTTCTTCACACCAAGCTGCTTACCTATTGCAGATTCAGTCTTCCCAGCCTGGTGCAGGTCTACAATTTTGTTTCTGGTGTCCTTTGACAGCTCTTTGGTCTTGGCCATAGTGGAGTTTGGAGTGTGACTGTTTGAGGTTGTGGACAGGTGTTTTTTATACTGATAACGAGTTCAAACAGGTGCCATTAATACAGTTAACAAGTGGAGTACAGAGGAGGCTCTTAAAGAAGAAGTTACAGGTCTGTGAGAGCCAGACATCTTGTTTGTTTGTAGGTGACCAAATACTTATTTTCCACCATAATTTGCAAATAAATTCTTTAAAAATCAGACAATGTGATTTTCTGGATTTTTTTTCTTCTCATTCTGTCTCTCATAGTTGAGGTATACCTAGGATGAAAATTACAGGCCTCTAATCTTTTTAAGTGGGAGAACTTGTACAATTGGTGGCTGACTAAATACTTTTTTGCCCCACTGTACATCTACAGACAAATCAAAACAGTTTGACTATTAAGCTGTTGAAATGTTACAAAGACTGTTTGAAGTATTTGTAGGTGGACCTTCCAAATAAAGTTCTACCTTTAATAATTTATTCTCAGAGATTTGTATCTGATCTGTTGTCCTGAGTAATGCATCGTTACCTATGGATTGATTGACAGCCTTCATGCACTGGTTCTCTATCAGTGCTTGGCCGGGGCTCTTTCCTCCATTGTGAGGCTAGAAAACAAACACAACTGAGATGAGATCGATGACGTGCTTCATGTCAGCATTTCTGTGACCCTGTGCTCGTTTTGCCAGGTTTGTGAACGCAGTGAGGACAGTGAGGTCTCACCAGGTATTTGTCCAGGTAGGACATCTTTTCCTGCAGCTCTGGGGATTTGATGTTGGGATATGGCATCCCCACCATCACCACACACCTGTGATCATATGCACACAGAAAACAGCATTTAGTACTGTAAGCTTTAGGCAGTATGCAACCTCCCGTCGTCCATATGCACACACCTGCCCAGGTCATCGGAGAAATTGATGCCCTCACTCATCTTTCCTCCGACCACAGAGAATAGCAACGCTCCCGTGAGCCCGCCGGGATCTGCAGCACACCTCTGACAAAAGAAAAAGACGTGTAAATAGTGTCAATCGTGATGAATTTATGGTTAACGGTGATGATGAGGGTTGATGTTTGAGCAGTGACTGTTTTACCTGGATACAGCGGGAGAACTCGCTCAGCACCTGCTCCACCTGGTTGGCTTTCTTTGGCTCCTGGAAGATCTGGGAAAGTAATTGTGAAAGCTTAGAAATGTATAAGATTCACTTAAAGAACAGCTTCCCGAAAATATGATTCCACCCTCGAGTTAAGTCGTGATGGAGACAGCTTTCTGTGGCGGTGTACCTTCTTCCTGTTAGCGAGACGACTCAGTGCCCCGCTGGCCTCCCAGTGAGAAACGATGCGTCTGGAGTATTCGTAGGAAGGGAAGAAGCACACGACGCCGCCGGGGACCACGTTACAGATGTTGGAGAGAATTCGCCCCGTCTCATCCATCTGTCAACACGCACACATTTGCAATGGTGCTTGTGTTAACAATGCAGCTCCATTCAACAATATTAGGGCAGGATTCAACACAATAGTGTGTCTGGTACCATGCGTGGAGTGTCTCTGCTTTGGAAAGTATAATCCAGCTCCTGACCAGAGGGACCTCTGCACAAGACGAGGGGAAGAATGTTCTCCGGAGGAATTACATGACCTACAGACAAAGGGCAGAAAGAAAGTAGTTCAATTTAGATATAACAGCACCAACATGAAATCATTTTAAACACTTGAATACAAAATATATTCCACATCAAATATAGCTCGGATGTATGCAACAAATCCAAGACATAAGACTTCCTTTTCTGTGTGTATAAATAGTGAAATCAGGTAACTTAACTTCTACTTCACGCAGAACTTATCAGTCTCAGGACACAGTAACAGTACTTTTATTTTTAAATTGTGTTGTTCAGATGGCTTATAATACAACAGTTTTAGTTTAAAAGGATGAACAACTAACAAATTATTTAGGTCACAAAATGGCTTCATTTTCGTCTCTCTTTGGTCAGTTCTGATACGATATTTCACCTTCATGACTCAAACCAGGTGCGAGTTGATGACACTATTCTTCTATTTAGTCAATCTGCTTGAAAAACCCGATGCGAAGTTGGCACTCAAACTGAAATTGTTTAAGAGTTTGTGAAGCATCATATTATTCATCAAAAATTCCTACACACAGAAATATTGATAAACACATCACTAAGAGAGGGTAAGTTATAAAAGCTCAAAGAGAAATGCCACAAAGTAGTTTGGTTTTAAAAATGGGCCACTCACCACAGGAAAACTCAGTGATGCGCTCCTCTCCCACTCCGGCAGAAAATAGGAGCTCTTGTTTGAAGTCTGAAACCTACATATCACATCTTTCAGAATGAGAAATCTTACACAGCTTGGTTTGTTTTCGGTGGATTTATCATCACTCACAGGCTGCATGGTTCCTCCGGCGATGATGACGGCTCTGCTCTGCTCCAGCACTTGAGCGAAGTGCACCGCTGGATTCAGAAGCAGGAACTTCACGCTGCTCTCTGAAACAGTACCTGGGCATAGAACAGAGGGGGGGTTTACAACACTTTGAATTTGTATTGGCATCCTTTATATGGAGTTGTGTATTCAAAGCAGTACCTTGTCTCTGCACCACCACTCTGCCGTCTGTGTTGCTGTTGGTGAGAGCCATGAAGAAACCCTCCACCTGCATCATGGGAGATGCAGAGAGCACTTTCTCTGCCTCTGACCCCTGCTGGTCAGCTGAAGACCCTGCACACAGCAGCAGAGAGAAGAGACCAATCAACAAAAACAACAACCAGATGAATGCTACACTGTGGGTACAATTATTAAAATATTGAAATAAAGAGGACCGTCTTAAAACAACCTACTTCTTCCACTACAACAAAATCTACATTATTATTAGTTATTCAAAGATGACCAGAAAAGGACTTTGATTATAGAAGAAGATTTCTCAACTTGTAAACATTTCTATGAATGTATTACAGCTTAGTCTTTCAACTTTGAGGATTTATGTAATCTTTATTTTTATACTTTGATGTGTTTTTTTTTTTAAGTATGACGATTAATCTAATAGGGAAGTTTCTTCATGAGAATTTTTTGGGGCTTTTTACATCTCCTGTTCCTTGTTCTACTTTTTCTGAACTTTTTCCTGTCTTTTTGTATAAATGTGCAAATAAATTAAATTATTAACAAAACTATAATATCTCATTGTTTATTGTCTGTTGATTACAAAATGCCAGGATTTCACAAATCGCTGAATGTGAGGGATGAGTGTAGTGTGAAAGGAACAATAATATCTGCAGATTAGATCCAGCTCAACCAAAAACACATGTCTCCATTTGAGCAACATACTAGTTTCCTAGTTTAATAACACAATATCTGATGTATTTTTTTCTGCCTCTTCTGCTGAATTTGTTTTTAATGTGTGAGTGACATAAATCAGTCCTCTGACCTGGCGTTGGGTTGCTCTGCAGCGTTTGCAGGTAGCGGTTCAGGCCTTCGGTGCGGCGGTTCTCCTTGATGGAGTTCTGAGTGTGCAGACTCACTCCTGATCCTGCATACTTCTCCACAAAGCCGCCCAGCTGCAGAGAGAAGGCACATGGGATTTATTTGATTTAACAGTGGGTACGTCGATATTCACACGAGGCATAAATCAATACATTCATCTTATTCACTCACCTTTCTGCTGATCAGGCTTTTCTCAAAGTATCTCGGCAACTAAAGTGACATTGAGAGAATTAGAGATGGCAGATTAGGTATGGTGTTCAGGAGCCATGATTGTGATTTTTTTTAAATCACACTTTCAACTACCTTAAACAAGTTGATGTTGTCGATCTGAGCCTTGAAGAGGAAGTTGTTAATGGTGAGCACTTCTGTTCCTAAAGAAAGAAACATGACAGGTTGGAAATGTCTACATAGATGTGATCTAATGTATGTTATTTATGTGTATTATTTACTTACCTGTTTGTGTAGTCTGGGTCTGTGGATTCTGCCCCACCTTACCTGAAAGGATAGCATGTAAGTCATAGTGTTCAGCAATATCCCCTTCTGACTAACTGGCCATAATCTATAATTACATTCTTATTTTAGCCCAATCACACTCACCTCCCAGCACCCGGACAAGCCCTTCAACCACAAACAGAATCTGTTTAATGTACATGAGGTTCTTTGCCTTCAGTCTGCTCCTGATGTTGTAGAAGTATAAACAAGTCAGGAGGGTGATACAATATTTGATTTATTAATCTCTGTGTGTGTGTATACTCACTTGTAGCGGTCAGAATACTGGGTGAGCTGCGAGTGGGCACGGCATAGCTGTACAAAGATTCATAATTATGTATTTTGCAGAGAACGTGCGCAATTTAAAATCAACATTTTGTGCATGATGTGTACCAATTATTTTACCTGCGCTCCAGTGAGCTCGGCACTGTGTATACAGGAGAGCGTGTCACTAAGATTGTGCGCTTCATCTATGATCACCACCTGTAAGAAAATCCAGTTTAAGTTGAAACTGATCAAAGAATGATCAGCTATCCAAACAGTTTCAAACTATATCCTTTACTTTGTTCAGAACCATTATTGTTAAGGGCCAAAAGTTAAACAAATTGTGAAAAAAAAATTGTTTTAACATTACTAGGCCATTTTTTATATTTCCTTGGTAATTCTGAAAATGTCTGAACAGAAAACCCTTGAGAGAATCAAAACATAATCCTACCTGACCCTTCAGCTGGATCCCTGCTGCCTTCCTTGTTGCTTCATGAAGCAAAATCTGATAGGGCAGCACCACCAACTATGCAGACACAATGAACAGTTAACACGTAAACTTCAAATAAAAGGTAATGACTTAATAAATCAAATAAATCATTGAGTGAAAACCAAATTATGTTTCGAGCACAGAGAGCAAGAAATCTTCCGAGTAATGAGACAGAGAAATGGACGCCAGTGTTACCTGAGCAGGGGGAACAGAGAGGCGCGTGGCGTAGTACGGACATGAGTGTGTCTCTCTGCCCAGCTTCAGCATCTGCTCTATATCGTGGACCTTCCCCAGAACGTCGTCCCTCATCTGCTGCAGAGCCGTAGCTTTATTATAGGGACACACACTCTTTGCTGGGCCCCGCTTACGTTTTACACCCTCTTCCTGATGCTTGTCTACAAAATGGCAGAACAGGAAGCGTTGTAAGTAAAACTGGTTTTATTTATGTATATCTTATTGAGACAGCTCTTGGGTAATGGGCTTTCTTATTGCTCTGGAAAAATTGGTCAGTTTTCAATGTTTTTTCTTCATTTTCGATTTACTCGGATTTGTGGCTGTTTTTGTGTGTGTCTTTCAAATAATCTCAACAAAGCTTTTCTGGTTCAAATGAAGATTAAATAACACATAGTTGTCATACAAACTTCAACTTATCTGGAAATATGTTTATGTAATATCAGTAGTTATAGAGTTACATTTTTTAGTTGCTCTCACCATGTTTGTTTTTCTGCATCTCCAAGCAGCGGTCATTAATGCGTTGGCTGCTGCCAAGGCGTCGCACCTCGTCGTTGATACACAGATTCTGGAAAGTATACCATTTTATGTTTACTGGGCAAATACTCTTTGTAATGGTTAACAATTAACAATTGTGGTTTTACTGAATGAGTACAGGTAACAGTTCCAATTGAATGCCGAGCCTAGTGTGGGAGGGGAAGAAATGTAGATAAAGTTTCACGCTAAATTTTTCAATAAAAAACCTGTAGAATGTAACCCGATTTTTTTTTGTTATTCCTAAATTGGAAGAAAACTAAATATTTTTTAAAGTATAAATAACACTAATATTCTGGTATTACTTATCTTTGCAACAGCCTACTTCTACAGATAATTTTAGGAGCCTTTATCAGACAACAAATACTAAATTGAATCTTTAACTGGTAGGGTTTGCAAGTGTGTGTGTGTGTGTGTGTGTGTGTGTGTGTGTGTGTGTGTGTGTGTGTGTGTGTGTGTGTGTGTGTGTGTGTGTGTGTGTGTGTGTGTGTCGTGCACTTACCTGCCGTGAGCCCAGGGTGACCAGACTGATGTCCTTGCTAAAGGGACTCTTTTGAACCTCATGAACAAACTGGGCCAGCTGGGAGTGAGTGCGACTGCAGTAGTAAATCTGAAAACACACACATGTATACAGCCTCACTTCAAGGTAACATGTTACACATATCCTTAGTTACAATGTGAAATGTCTCTTTCACACACCTTTGTAACATGTTCTTCAACCAGATCGTCGTCTTCCTCAGTAGTAGAAAATCTAAGCATGAGAGCAAACACACTCTGCTGTTGTTGTCCGTCACTGTGATGTAACATTTGATATGATTTGTAACCAATGAATGGCTGCTTTCACCTGCTCTTGGTCTTTGACTCGTCATCGCTCTCATATTCTGCGATGATGAGCTCCTCGTCCTCTTGATCTCCTTGGGGCTCGGTTTGTTCCTCTTTACTGAGCTGGAGCAATTTTATTGCCTCTTCATTTTCACAGCTCTACAGAAATGTATATGTTTAGTTGTAGAGACTGAACGTATGATAATTGTAATTTATGGGGAATGTTCTATGCCTGGCACCTTTAAGATCACTGTGCAAGATCACTTACTTTTCTTTTCATTGCATACTTCAGTTGAACGTTATTTCTGATCATTTCTAATCGTTCTTCCCTCTTCTTTCTTTTCAATTCTTCGTCCTGGCACAGAAAAACATACAATTATGTTAAAACTGAGCGGTTGATAAGCTGGAAAGCCAAGGTCAAATACATTGACTTTCTTACCTTCAACTTTGACACCAAATCACGATCTGCTTTTTTTTGAACAAAATCAGTGATCCAGTCTGGCTCTGCAGATGAGCTGCTAGTGGAGGATGGAGCAGTGACAGTGGAGAGAGCTGCTTCTCCTTCATGCAACAGAGCAGCTGACTCCTGTTTCCTCTTCTCCTCAAAGTCAGTGAGCCAGCTCAGCGCTCCACATATCAGACTCAGAGACTTGCCCTGGGTTAATGGACACACATGTTAAAAGGGCAAAATATAAATAAAATATCTCTTATATACACTACATGCCCACATACACACCGTCCCAGTTGGACTTTCAAAGATTCCAACTTTGCCCTGGTCAAGAGCACTGTACAGGGCTTGCATAAACTGCTCCTGGATGTTGTAGGGCTGATAGGGAAATGGAAATGTGTCCCTGCCATTTTCCATGATTGTGAACCTCCCTGGAGGATGACATGAATAGGTTAACAAAGAAGCCTCTTAATCATTGAACAGCACCTAGTTTGTTTAGACTGTGTGTATTAGCTACAGTCCTCCACTCCTGATAGTGATGTTGTGTCTCAGAAGAAACACACGGGTCTCCTGACCTCCTATGGGTTGGATTCTGCTTTTGTGCAGATCAATCAATCCTATTAAAGTCATGACGAATTTATGATCCAATGTGCCTCATATGGCATGAGTGTGCCACAATGCATTTCATAATTATTTATCCTTAGATATTTTAAATTCGTCAACATGGTTTGGGACGCAGCTAACATTTGTTTTTTTAAAGTTGTCACTACTGGCTGTTGAGTTACCTTGAAACAGAAACGTTATCTCCAATTTAGGTTGAGATATAATGTTAGCTGTCTGGATTACATAGCTCAAAACTAGCTAACTTGTAACCTATCACATTAGCTGACGTCGTATGTCTACAGCTGATCGTGTTTTGTACAGAGATGGTTGGTATATATTAGCTACTTACCCGCAGATTGATAATGTTAGCCTTGAAAAAGAAGATTTTACTTTGTTAGAATGTTTACCTCCCCTGTTCAACATCCGCGCCAACAGGCAGCGGTGGGGAGGAGATCTGACCAATAGGGTGCAAGATACACCAAAGAGCGCGTGATTTATTATAGTGAAGTGCTTGAGTGGACGGGGCTATACAGACATATTAGCTATTATCCATTAAATGTGGGCCTGTTTGGTTATTACATAATGTTTAATCTAAGTTTTATATAAAATATCTATGTTTAAATCTGTAAATTATTAATTTGCCCTGCTCTTTGTAAGTGCACCGCCTTACCGGGAGATCCCTTTGGGGTAAAAGGAGCGCCACCAAAGCGGGCTCATCCCCTGGTTCCTCCTAGAATGTCTGGAAAATTCTCTGCCCTTTTTTAAGCGCTTGTCAGATGCCATACAGCGAGACAACGTGGACCTGAAGTAACGTAAACGAAAGCTTCTATTCTGCTCGGATACATGTGTGACGGATGCAAAACAATACCAGTGCATCTAGTAGGAAGCTGTATCGTGCATTTTCTTAACAGTAGCACTCACAAGTAAACAAGGCTAGAGATTTAAGCAACGTTAGTTAGCTAGCTAGCGTTTCAGTGAGTGAGGTTGTTTGTTGCTGCACTTAGCGTGGTTTGAGAAGTAGTTAGCTTAGCCGCTGCTACTATTAGCTAGTGTTAGTAGAAATTGTGGTGCGGGTCAAAGGACTAGGAGGGTTACATCTGCCTCATGACAATGACTGCAGAAGAGCAGACAAGTGAAGGACAGCAGACCATCCCAATGGAGGGAGAGGACATCACCCCAAAGAAAGACGGGGGTGTTTTCAAGGTAACGTTAAGTGATTGTGTTTTGATACTACATATTAATCCTGGCTGCTTGTTGTTTACTCATGCGGATAGGCTAACGTGAGCTAATGCTAGCTTATCTCGGGCACCGTGAATAAAAACACCGTATGCAAGCTACACTGTTTATCCATTGTCCTACCATTGGTCTCCCAGTTAACTTATTGCCACGATGTCAACAACATGCGTAAAGATAATTAGCCATTTCCGCATCTTTAGAAAGATCTAGAACCACGGAGACATACTAAACGCTAAAACTATTAGTGGTGATGCGGGGCATTTAATATCCTCACACGCACACATTTACAATTCACGTTCATGAATTTTGGACCTGGCTTTAGATGTCCGTAGCTGAGATGACTTTCTAACTTTCAATCCCCTACTGTTTATATTATAAATTCTCCTTTTGCTGTCTGTTTTCCAGCTGGTCAAAAGAGAAGGCACAGGCACAGAGCTGCCTATGACCGGTGACAAAGTGTTTGTTCATTATGTGGGCACACTTTTGGATGGTTCCCCATTCGACTCAAGCAGAGACAGAGAAGACAAGTTTTCCTTTGAGTTGGGAAAAGGTTTGTTTCATATCTACCTTAGATGTGAACATTTAACTTTCATTGTTGCCCAGCCACTGTTGGTAATCCATCTTCTTTGTGTTTAGGTCAAGTCATAAAAGCATGGGACATTGGTGTGGCCACAATGAAAGTGGGGGAGTTGTGCCAGTTCATCTGTAAGCCAGAGTATGCTTATGGATCTGCAGGGAGTCCCCCAAAGATACCCCCCAATGCCACTCTGGTTTTTGAGGTACGTGTCAGTAATATCAGGTTATTTTGTCTGTTACATTGCAAACCGTTTCCCCTGGTTTATGATTGAAAGGCAGTATGCTACTATCCTTTTTAGGTGTGAAAATATATGATTTTACCCATGTATGCACACTTTTAGGTGGAGCTGTTTGAATTTCGAGGCGAGGACATTACAGAGGGAGAGGATGGAGGAATTATCCGTCGCATTATCACGAAAGGGGAGGGATATTCCAAGCCTAATGAAGGAGCTTCTGTTGACGGTAAATCATCCAGACACTGCTATTTCTTTGCTAACAATGAAAAGAGATTAGAGTACCTACCTACTTACATTATTATTTCTTTGTTTTTGCAAATGTAAGACTTTTTCATGCACTTACTTCTTAACAGTTTAAATACTTTTTAAAGATTGATTAAAAAGCATGTTTATACATATCAATTACTTATCTTTAGATGTATCAGGTCAATGCTAAGGTGGCTTTAAAGCATTTTAATTTTCATCTATTATTAAGAGTCAGCTTGAATTCATGAAGATAACTTTAGCTTCTAAAAATTGCAGCACATAGAGTCTAGAGAAGACAATTAATTCAGGGCTCGACACATTTTTTTTCTCGCCATGAAACCCGGCACGTACTGTAACTTGTTTAATTAAAATCTACTTATCACTGCTGTTTTACAAACATTGACAGCCATATTTTATTTTTAGTAGGGCGAGAGGGTTAGTCTATTTCACAATGCTAACTTTGCTTTGCTGTCGCACATTTACAGGCATCCTCAACCAAGCAGAACATATTTATCGACTGTTAGTTGCAGCAATTATCCTCAGCTGCAGCTTTTTGACAGCTGCCAATCTACTGCATGCTAACAATTGTGTGGCTAACTCACGTCTGGTTTGTGGCACAACCTAACCTAAGCTTTTTCCAACCCTTTCAGTGACTGTGGAGGGTTCCTATGAGGGAGGTGTTTTTGACGAGAGAGAACTTAAGTTTGAGATTGGAGATGGAGAAGGTCTTGGCCTGCCAGTTGGAGTGGAGAAAGCTATCATAGCGATGGAGCAGGGAGAGGAGGCAATCTTCCATATTAAGCCTAAGTATGATCATATATATTAAGACATGTGTTTTGTAATAAGTGTTGTATACAGGTCTCTCTGATCATTCATGTGTCGATATACATCTCTGAAGCTGAACGGTTTGAGTTGAATGCAACTCGACGATAAAGCAATCTCAGTGTTAAGACAAATGGATAACAGGAGTGACATTTTGCCAACCCAATCAAAGATAGAACATAAGACGCCATATTAGACTGCAAAGCTGTTTGAACTCAAACAGCAACTGAAACTACAGTATTTTTACACCACACCTGAGATTATTAATGATAAGTGTCTTTGATTTGCAGATACGGCTTTGGGAGTGCTGGAAATGCAAAGCATGAAATTCCTGGTGGAGCAACGCTGCAATACAAAATAAAGCTGGCAGCCTTTGAGAAGGTAAACAGATCTTGCCGCTGAGTAGTAAACACAACTTGGCTTATAATGTTCACAAATTAAATGTCAGTTCTCACGTTGATGTTTCAGAAGTGATTTATATGTTATGGTTTCTTCAGGCTAAAGAATCATGGGAGATGAACACAGTAGAGAAGCTGGAACAAAGCATCATTGTCAAAGAGAAGGGAACACAGTATTTTAAGGTGAGCATTGGGATGTTTACACATTTTATAATCATATATCATATCTTAAAGACATAGACCTCATGTTTTCTATGTTTTGTTGCAGGAGGGGAAATACAAGCAGGCGTCAGTGCAGTACAAAAGGATTGTATCATGGCTGGAAAATGAATCTGGTTTGTCAGAGGAGGACGAGAAGAAAGCAAAAGCTTTGCAACTGGCGGCAAATCTGAATTTGGCCATGTGCTTCCTTAAACTACAGGAGCCAAACAAAGCCCTAGAAAACTGTGACAAGGTATTTATAATTGACTGTTAGCACATTATTCATTCCGTATGTAGCACGTTGGAGACTTGTGAGGGTGTTAATAACATTTCACTGTACTCTGTTAATGATCATAGGCTCTGGAATTGAATCCATCCAATGAAAAGGCTTTGTTCCGAAGGGGAGAGGCACTTTTCGGTATGAAGGAGTTCGACCAGGCAAAAGATGTTTTCCAGCAGGTTCTTCAACTGTACCCTGCCAACAAAGCTGCCAAGAGCCAGGTACATGCTATGTGTTGATTGATTTCCACCTGGGTCGTAATTACCTCAAATTTGCCCTGATGATACATTTGTTACAAATGGGGGGGAAAAGGGTTCATAGTAGGGATGTTGAGATTCACCGATTCGCATCGGTGCACTGGCATAGACGTTCAAGATGCGAGTGCACCGGTTGAAAGAGTGCACATCGGCTACAGTTTGGGTTAAACTCGCGATGCATCGATTGCGTAGCGTCTTTGCATCGGTAAAAAAAACGTTCATTCATATAATATCCTGTCAGCACTCAGCAGAGACGATCTTTGATCATTGCTTTGCACTACGGAGGCCGAGAGTCTCAGTTATCAACACACATGGAAGTCGAGGAGAAAGAGAAACACAGCGCACCGAAAAATACCTACAAAACAAACGTTTGGAAACACTTCGGATTTTTCAAGAAAGACGGTCAACTTGAAAAATCGCTCGCAAATTGTAAACGATGCCTTGCCGCTTTAAAGTACACAAGTAGTACGAGGAACTTTATAGACCCTCCAGAAAAACGCGGGCAAAGATCCTTGATTATGCGATTAAACATGCAGGGTTTTTATGTGATTTTATGCGGTGAAATTGCGGGAAGTTGCAGAAAAAAGGTGATTCTTCTCCCACACCCTGTTACTAGGCTACTACTGAATGAAAGGGAGCCCTTTTTAAAGAGTACCTATGATAAACAAGCATACTAGAAGCAAGCTACATCACAGAAAGTGCTGGTAATGTTTTTGTTCTTTTTTATTATTTTCTCAACTTAAGCATGGCTTAAACATTCCTGAGTCAACATTTTCAAAAAATAAAATAAATTCTTCCTGCTTTATAAAAGTGAGGTAGAACAGACCATCTGTTATGCTACAATAATATTTTCAAAGACAGAAACTGAGTAGCTGTTGAACATCAACTCGCCAAAATCACAGGATTTTGAAAATAACATTATCTCTCAATGAGGCAAACCTACTTGACCATTGAATGGTTCTATAAAACTTAGGTAACACAATACTGTATTGCTATGCAATAACAAAACAAAAACAGTGCAATGATCTTACAACTGTTAGGTTGTAGTAAAGTTAAGCTATATACACAAGAAATAGTGCAATCTTACAACTTTTAAAGTTGTATTAACTACTGAATGCATCAACAAGAGTTCACAGTGTATGAAAAATGAACACATAGGTCACCCAAAAAAAATTCAAGAGCAATCTTACAACAAGTTGTATTCATTCCTGCATTAAATTAGAGTCCACTGTGTTTGAAAACGAGTGCATAGTCTGTGTCACTGTCCAATCATTCATCATCCTCCATCCCCTCTCCCTCAATATCCATGTCCTCCATATCCTCCCCCTCTATCACCTTTCCTTTCTCCCTCTCCTCCCTCTCAAACGCTCCACTGAGGATCCGTTGGTTATGGCATAAGAAAACCAAGGCTTTGAGGTTTGGGTTGGTAGTTGATCTCCTTCGGCCGGACAACACCAGCTTGTAGATGCTGTTGCTTTGTTCAGCATCGGCTGAGTTGGAAACAGCAGCTTTGTATCGGTGGGCCAAGGAAGACAGTACAGGAAGTCTCTCCTGTACGCCATCCCAGAGCACATCCAAATCCACCACGCCAGACAGCGCAGCTCTGAGTGCTGCTGGACCCAGGGCTGTGAAATATAGAATCAAATTCATGTCTTGGCACGTGAGTGAAACCTGGAATGGCCTTATAGCTTTCTACAGAGTCATCTAGGAATGCGATGTGACGAGGATCAAACACCCTGACCTCCTGAAGAAAGCCTATGGCTGGCTGCCCATCTGACATGTACTTGGTGAGCTTTTCTTCAGCATTGACGTATGCCTCGCCAACTGTGCGGAGGATCTCGGTCTTCGTGCGGCGTGGCATGTCAAACTCCTTGAAGTATTTGTCACATACCTCATACTGCATCTCTTTATTGGCAGCAATGACCACCTGCAGATCCTCCAGATAATTGAAGATCTTTGTGGTCACTGGGCGTCTGCTCTCGAAGATGTCTAGTAGATTGAGGATGTGTTTGCACTTGTCAGCCATGATATTGATCTGCACATTCAGGGACTGAGCCAGGTTTGGGTCTTGAAGCATGTCCTGGAGTCTCTCCACAGACTGTGGTACACTTCTGCCACACACCTGTGAATGAAAATCACAAAGAGAAAGAAAGTGATTAGGTCAAACATACAGTAAGGCTTAAATGTTACTACATTTTACATTGATATAATTAACACATTCATGTTTGTGTGTGTGTGTGTGTAGTTGTAAGGGGCCTAATTGGTGGAGAAAGGGATAATTACTGTTGTGTGAAGTTACACATTTATTTACCTGTGTTTCCATCTCGATGAACTGCTTGTACAGTCCAAAGTACTCTCTGTGGTATTGTACTGCAAAGAACCAGGAGTTCCACCGTGTTGCCCAGGGGTTTGGAGGCATGGTCACCTTTTTTTCTTGGCAGCTTGTTTGTCATGAAGCAGAGATATCTTCTCTTGCGTGATCCAGCATTGAAGAACATCTGGGAGAAACTCATTATGAAGCTGTTCAACTGAACAAAAGGTTTGCAGAAGGCATTACCGATGAGGTTCATTATGTGTGCCATGCACGTGATGTGCAGTGAGTTGGGGTACAGCGCCTGCAGAGCAGATTTGAATGCCTTCTTCATGTAGGCTGCATTATCTGTGTCAAACACAATCACATCCTCATTTTGAATGCTGTATTCTTGTGGGCACTTCACGACAGCCACAGATACAGTGGAATGATTGCACTGCTCAAGGAACACGGTGTCTGCAAGGTAGGCCAAGATCCAACCAGAATGATCCTTCTTGAGTGGTGCAAGCAGGATGTTCAGCACGCATCTCTCCTCTACATCTGGAGTCTCATCAAATATCACAGCAACAGGTTTTCCTGCAAGAAGAGTCTTCAACTCTTCTTTTTCCTTCTCATATACTGCTCTCGTATTTCTCTTGAAGCTCGTGAAATCCTGGAACGGCTCTACCATTGATTACTTTTTCATTCAGGAATTTCCTCATTGCAGGATGGTCGCTCTTAGACAGTGGAACGTTGACAGCAGTGCAGTTGGCGACCCAGGTCTCACAAATCTACCAAAGAATAGATTTTTTTTAAAATATGGGGCTGTCTTATTGTTCTCTCTCACACACCACCTGCCACTAACATTAAACCCCTTTACTATTCAATTAAGCACATTCAATGTTTATTTATTGTAAAAGCAATTGGGCTATTTTACTCACTCTCTCACACACACACACACACACACACACACACACACACACACACACACACACACACTTCTCCGCCTCATTCTGTTTTCATTTACTCATTCGTTATCTGACCAGCTTCAATCTTGTATGCTGCCCACCTCGTTTCTTTTAGCCCTCGAAAGGGTTTTGGAGGTTGATGCCTCGGTGAACGTGAGTTGTTTGGCTTTCTTGACCGCAGCAGCAGAAAGTATTTTCAAATGTACGAATGAATCGTCGGCAAAAAAGTATTTAGTCAGCCACCAAATGTGCAAGTTCTCCCACTTAAAAAGATGAGAGATGCCTGTAATTTTCATCCTAGGTATACCTCAACTATGAGAGACAAAAATGAGAAGAAAAAAATCCAGAAAATCACATTGTCTGATTTTTAAAGAATTTATTTGCAAATTATGATGGAAAATAAGTATTTGGTCAATAAAAAAAGTTCATCTCAATACTTTGTTATATACCCTTTTGTTGGCAATGACAGAGGTAAAACGTTTTCTGTAAGTCTTCACAAGGTTTTCACACACTGTTGCTGGTATTTTGGCCCATTCCTCCATGCAGATCTCCTCTAGAGCAGTGATGTTTTGGGGCTGTCGCTGGGCAACACAGACTTTCTATTTTCTATGGGGTTGAGATCTGGAGACTGGCTAGGCCACTCCAGGACCTTGAAATGCTTCTTACAGTTGCCCGGGCGGTGTGTTTGGGATCATTGTCATGCTAAAAGACCCAGCCACGTTTCTTCTTCAATGCCCTTGCTGATGGAAGGAGGTTGTCACTCAAAATCTCACGATACATGGCCCCATTCATTCTTTCCTTTACACGCATCAGTCGTCCTGGTCCCTTTGCAGAAAAAAAGCCCCAAAGCATGATGTTTCCACCCCCATGTTTCAAAGTAGGTATGGTGTTCTTTGGATGCAACTCAGCATTCTTTCTCCTCCAAACACGTTTAGTTGAATTTTTACCAAAAATTTCTATTTTGGTTTCATCTGACCATATGACATTCTCCCAATCCTCTTCTGGATCATCTAAATGCTCTCTAGCAAACTTCAGACGGGCCTGGACATGTACTGGCTTCAGCAGGGGGACACGTCTGGCACTGCAGGATTTGAGTCCCTGGCGGCGTAGTGTGTTACTGATGGTAGCCTTTGTTACTTTGGTCCCAGCTCTCTGCAGGTCATTGACTAGGTCCCCCCCGTGTGGTTCTGGGATTTTTGCTCACCTTTCTTGTGATCATTTTGAGCCCACGGGTGAGATCTTGCGTGGAGCCCCAGATCGAGGGAGATTATCAGTGGTCTTGTATGTCTTCCATTTTCTAATAATTGCTCCCACAGTTGATTTCTTCACACCAAGCTGCTTACCTATTGCAGATTCAGTCTTCCCAGCCTGGTCCAGGTCTACAATTTTGTTTCTGGTGTCCTTTGACAGCTCTTTTGTCTTGGCCATAGTGGAGTTTGGAGTGTGACTGTTTGAGGTTGTGGACAGGTGTCTTTTTATATTGATAACGAGTTCAAACAGGTGCCATTAATACAATTAACAAGTGGAGGACAGAGGAGGCTCTTAAGAAGAAGTTACAGGTCTGTGAGAGCCAGACATCTTGTTTGTTTGTAGGTGACAAAATACTTATTTTACAGAGGAATTTACCAATTAATTCATTAAAAATCCTACAATGTGATTTCCTGGATTCTTTCCCCCCCGTTCTGTCTCTCATAGTTAGTGTTGCATCGTGAATAATGTTGAATCAAATCGTATCAAACTGTATCACAACAGGGGTGAATCGTATAGTAACGCATCACATCGCCTGGTGTTTCAAATGTATCGTTAATGTATCGTATCGTTGGCAGCGTATCGTATCGTTGGCAGCGTATCGTATCGTTGGCAGCGCATCGCATCGGCCTCAGTGATGGAGATGCACATCCCTAGTTCATAGGGATAAATGTATATGTGTCTTTTTTTTTTTTTGTCGATACTAGTTCTGCTTGGAGATCTGTCTTTATTTATTGTGCATCTACAATGAAACTGGTGAATGTTACTCTCATATGTGTTAGATTTTGCTATGAGAGTATTACAATATCTGGCAAGAGATTATTTGGCATATAAGCCGTTGTTGCTGTGAATTGAACAGTCTTAATTACGATACCTCATTCACACGAACGGTGTTTCAGGGCCGGTTCGGAGCTGGAGCTTGAAGAGCACCAGGTTTTCGTGTTCACACCGCAGCGGAGCAGCCTCTTAGCTCCGGAATCCGGTTCGTTTGAAACACCACAAAAATTGTCCGGCTAGAGCAGGGGTCTGCAACCTTTTTGACCAAAAGAGCCATTTTGCTCTTTTTTCCCCAAATGTTTTTTCTCTGGAGCCGCAAAACATATTTCATAGCTTGATGGCTTATAATGTTGTATTTATTGTTATATCAGACAAAAACTACAATTTGTTTGCATTTATTAGGCTATTTATTACATTATATAAAACTTTTAACCTCTAATAAGAAACAAAGAACTCCTATAAGGAGAATTAAAAATAATACACAGGCCTACTTTAAAATAAATTATACACAGCACTTGGGGAGTCCTTTGTACATTTAAAGGAAAAAATATATAATTAAAATGGGCCCACTTTGAAATACATTTAAAAAAAATACGGCTGCACCCTAAAAAGAGTTCAGTGTAGGTAAGAATGGAGAAACCAGCTCGAGTGCGCTAGAATTTGAAAATACACAACCGGAAAAAATATGCCTCTTCCTTCAGACTTTCTTACAGAGTCCCTCCTCCAACATACACTAACGCGCATCATCAATGAGGAAACGAGATAAGTTTGTGCACAGATGGAAGGCTGAAAGGCTGGTAGGCCATCCAGTTATTTTAGCCGGGCCGGCTAAAATGATTGGTCGTGCTATTCACAGCGCTACGGCTTCCAGAGATTAATTTTTTGTATGTATTTATTGTCAAAGCATTTAATATATTCATTGCTATCGGGACGTTAAGAGCATTCCATGGAATATAACAAGTGTTTTCTGAAATAAATTACATACCCCATTGAATTATGACTGAAGATCGTCAGCTGTCTTCCTCTCCCGTGTTGTTCCTCGATACGTAAAGGCTGCAGCACCGTTGACAACGTCTCTCTACATATCAAACATACCGGTAAACCAGCATCATTTGCTGTGAAAGCATATAACTGTCCACGCAGAATTAAATCCTGTGTTCCTCCGGTACTTTTCTTTGTTTTATCCATAGTTCGCTCATCGAGCCGGGGGTCAGGTTATTTGCCTCCAAGGAAAGGTGCGGGACCGTAGCAGGATGTGACTCGTATTTTAGTTGACCTAATTAAAACCGTTTTGTTTTTTTATTTATGTGTCACAGTATCACCTCAAAATACAAAACATTTTCAACCATGCAACAAAATAGAAATAGTTCTACAAATACTTTTTATTTGATTTCCTTCTTATTTTTGTCTAAGCTCAAGCGAGCCAGAGCAGCGGGCTTGGGCCGCGGGTTGCCGACCCCTGGCCTAGAGCAAAAGCACTGCATACGTCACGCTTACGTCGAGGCGGGGGCAGGGGCGGGATCAACTCCTGAACAATAACAAAAAGTCCGCGTTTTATCCAGTTTGTACACAGCGATGGAGAAACGTAACAAGCAGCAGTGGTCCACTGAAGAGACCAGCTACCTACTGGGAATCTGGTCTTCCAAAGAGGTAACGAGTAGCGCTTCAACACAATCGGCCGTTGTTGTTGTCGGTGTGAGCTGTGAGGGGTTTCCGCGCGGTTTGGCTTTATGAAGCAGGCATGCAAACGGTTACGTCATGACGCAAACGGTTACGTCATGACGCAAACGGTGACGCAATGACGCAGCACCAGTCAGACTCTGGGCGGTGTGAAAAGAGCCGAAGCTAAACCGAAGAACCGGTTCTGAACCTGAAAAGCTCTAGCACGGAGCTTGAACCGGAGTTGCGTTGGTGTGAATGAGGTATAAGTAGTTGGGAAAAAAACACAATTGTATTCCTAATGATCCTTTAGCTAATTTTAAAAAGGCTCTTAGAACAATGGTATATTTGGTTGAACTGTTCAA
Source organism: Notothenia rossii (assembly GCF_949606895.1). Lineage (NCBI taxonomy): Eukaryota > Metazoa > Chordata > Actinopteri > Perciformes > Nototheniidae > Notothenia > Notothenia rossii. The sequence continues at coordinate 18,323,560 of NC_136903.1, forward strand.
ATCTAAAGACACAAACTGTGTTGTATTGTATCTTACGGCTGTAACTGTACTATATGTAAAAATATGGTTGCCTGACCTCTTCTTTAATATATTGCCAGGTGGTTCTTTGTCAGACACGTATCAAGGCCCAGCACGAGAAGGACAAACGCATCTATGCCAATATGTTCCAGAAATTTGCTGAGAGAGATTCAAAGGTGAGGGATTGTGCTCTCTAAAACAGCCACAAGAGGGTGGGATAGTCACGCTTCAATATTGTTAAAGATGCCTACTCTAAGTGAAATGCCATCCTGACTTTTTATTTTTCTCTCTTCACAAACAGATAGAACAAGACGAGGATAAAACTGAGACTACCAACAACGGCAATGATGACATGGAAGTTGAAGATGGAGAAAAGGAAGTTGCGATTGAAACAAAGGCATAGATGAAAATGTGACTTAATTGTTCACATGCTCTTCAATCTTTTGTAACTTCAGCCATTTGTGTTTAGTGTGTGTGTGTTTTGTTTGTGCGTACGGATGTGTCAACGAGAGCGCTGACTTTGGTAGTGTCTCTGTTGGCTTTCTTTGTGTCTGTGCTTTTTGCTGTGGCAGCTGATGGCAATGTGAGAACTGGTTTCAATAAATGATAAGAGTGCCACAACCCCACCCCTGAACCTTTTCAACTCACAGCTTTGAACTGTGCACGTGTTTTCACAGCATTTTGGGTAAAAAAAAAAGCATCCAAGTGCTAAGTGCGGACTTTCACCCGTTAAGGGCTAGACCATTCACCTTGCACTACCCTCTTTCCTCTACCCCTTCTGACGTGTTATGCTTTCCATCTCACACTCCTCATGGGCCTACTGATCAATCATGGAGTTGTGATGGTGTTGTGCATAGTAACTTTTGTCCCAAATTACGTATGTAGCGCTGGACAGTTTGAGTAATAAGACGTTAGCCTGGAATAACTTGGAGCTTCTCTCTCAACCGATAAATGGAGCTCCTTCGTTATCCCCAGGGTACAGGACTATTCACATTTTTGGGGGAAATATTTACTTTTTACTTTTTTTTTTCTTCCCAGTGTAGTGCTTGTGACTTATGTATTGTTCTCAAAATGGATGAATACAACCATTTACTTAACTGGAATATGTGCATTTTAAAGCAGCTAGAAAGGACATGAATTAGCTCCTCCTGGACACACTTAAGTAATAGAACGGTTAAGTGTTAGTCTTAATTTACTGTAAAAAGTACATGTATGATTGTGTGCATGTACAGCTCTTGAGATTGAGACTGTTAATGACGGTACACTGAACTAGGGGGCTCATTTGAAACCGGGCCACGGGTTGTGTGTTGAGTTTATCTTTGTCTTTTGGAAGGGTCACTGCTTGGTCTGCCCTGAAAGAAAGATATAATAAAGAATAGCTTAAAAAAAAACATGATTGTGTGTATTATTCTTGAATGTTACAATTGTTTCGTGGCAGTTAATTTCAATCAAACAATCCTTAGGTTAGTTATTTTCAGATTTAGATCAGAACGCCAAACCAGGGGAACCAACACATTTAGAAGCCACTGTGTAAAAGGCTGTGTGATGTCCCAACCTAGGAATGCCTGATCAACTTTTATTAGCCATTTTCTTCATTTTACAAGCTTTTAATTAGCTTAGTTAAACCAACTAGCAGAGTGGTTAAATCGGACCTGAGGCAGCAGTATCATAACTGCAGGGCCGATTTGGGAACGACAACTGGCTGAAAAGAAACCTCTCCAAAACCTAAAACCGTAAACCTCCTCAGGACTGTTCCTCAGTTTTGTCTAACCACTGCTAAAGAAGTCTGGGTGTTCCCTCAGCATAAAACACATGAACAAAAACAATAGTTTAGAGACTCAATTTACAGAGATAAAAACCATTTGAATCAGGGCTGCAATTTGTAACTTACTTGATCAATTCGTTTGAGAATTATTTTTCTAGGTTGAATATTGTTTTATAAAATGTTGGTCTAAAATGTCTACTTTGTAGACTTACACTGAATACATAAAAACTATAAAAGAACACATGGAACTATCTAGTAAACAAAAAAGTGTTAGAAAATCCAGAATATGATTTATATTTTGCTGGCTACTGCAGAATGCTGTGGTAGCCATGCTGGTTAAGTGTGCCTTGAATTCTGAATACATCTCCAGCAGTGACATCAGAAAAGCCCCCCCACACTATCACACTTCCTCCTTCATGCTTAAACCATACGCTCACCTTCTCTGCGTCACAGCGGTTGGGACCAAACCGATTTGAGATTTCCACTTTCCGATGTCCAATCCTTGTGTTTCTTGGCCCAAACAGTTATTTTCTTCTTGTTGTGCATCCTCAGTAGTGTCTTCTTTGCAGCAGTTGGACCATGAAGGCCTGATTCACGCAGTCTCCTCTGAACGGTGGATGCTGAGATTTGTCTGCTACTTGAGCTCTGTGATCATTTATGTGGGCTCTAATCTGAGGTGCTTTAATTTGCAGTTTCTGAGGCTGGTAACTCTTATGTATTTGTCCTCTGCAGCAGAGGTGAATCTTGCTCTTCCTTTCCCGGGGGGGGTCCTCATGAGAGCCAGTTTCATCATAGCGTTAGATGGTTTTTGCGACTGCACTTGAAGATTCATTCAAAGTTCTTTACATTTTCCAGATCGACTGGCCTTCATTTCTTAAAGTCATGATGGACGGTCGTTTCTCTTTACTGAGTTGAGTTGTTTTGGCCATAATATGGATTACAACAGTAGTCAAATAGGGCTTTCCACTGTGCACTAACCCTACCTCTGAACAACACAACTGATGGTCTCAAACACATTAAGAAGGCAAGTAATTCCACAAATTAACTCTTAACAAGGCATACCTGTCAGTTTAAAACCATTCCAGGTGACAACCTCATGAAGCTGACTGAGATAAGCCAAGAGTGTGCAAAGCTGTCATAAAGGCAAAAGGGGGTACTCAGAAGAAACGAAAATAAAAAGATATTCTGAATTTTGTAACACTTTTTGTTAACTAGATAATTCCATGTGTTTATTCATAGTTTTGATGTCTTCAGTATTAATCTACAAAGTAGAACAAATTAAAATAAACAAAAGCCATTGAATGAGAAAGTGGGTCCAAACTTTTGACTGGTACTGTATAGCTATATTAAGCTATTATAAGAAGTTAGTTTACATATTTTAAAGGCTGAAAACAGCTATTTGTAATGAACAACTAAACTTTGTAGCTCTTATTTGCAACTGTCTGACTTCTTGAACCATGACTGTCTGTCTATGCAATGAATACCATCATTAATTTCTCAGATCACACGACATGAACCTCACCTCCAGACATGGTGAAGTATTTGTGAAGTGAGTTGACTGTGTTGCAACTGCAAGGCTTTCAAGGCAATGCAACCGGTTTGTCTTTGCAAAATCCCTTTCTCCTGTCATATCCCTGTTCAGGAACCACTGTGAGAACTACTGCAGTGCAGACAGAGTAAATTACATATTCATACACATTTAGAATATTTTGTCATACAACCAAATGCCAGAAAAAGGATTTCCCCCAGACAATCAGGTTTAATTGCAGGAATCGGTGAGACTTCAGGACACTTACACCAAACGTATGTTTCTCAGTTTCCAGTCACAGTTCAGTAATGATTTCACCCCTGTCTGATTGAAAATCAAATTTAGTGAGGAAAAAAATTGTTTTGCCAGTTGAAAACTATGAGAAATGTGTCAATGTTATTAAGAAATCTTCTGAAAGTATTTCAAAGGAGCAAGAATTCAGCCAATCCTATACTCCATGATGTGTGACATATGCATACTGTACAGAAGGTATAGTGTTAAAAGGTGCTTTACCACCACATCCGTTTATATTCAAGTTGACGTTTGAATAATCAGTTGCCGGTTTGATAATGAAATCATGAATTTTAATTTATTTTCATGAATTTTAATTTCTATGGATTTTTAACTGCTGTTCAGATTAAGTAAATAACATTTTCTTATATCAGTGAATTGTGTAGAATATATGGATCTTTTCTAATATTTTATTGAACACACAAGAAAGAAAAAAAACAGAATGACTCCAGGAGAACATGTTTTATAGAGGCAGGCCGAAATATGTTTTCTGCAAAGGAGAAATACCAAAAACAATCTCCACTGTCCAAAAAATATATTTAATTAAATGTCAACAACATGGAAGCATTTATATTTTGAAGGCTTTTGTGTATTTTGCTAATTATTCTAATATAAAATGTGTTTTTGCACAATGTATTAATTAGTATTTGTCAAAAGTGCAGCAGTCAAAAGGTCAGCGTCTTCTTTCCCGAGGACAAACATGATCTGATCTGATCCTCCAGCTCTCTCACAGGGACACCGGTGTCAGTTTACGAATGGGATTCTGTGGTGTGATTACTGCCCAGCATCGCTTGTTCTCTACAGGTAGATGATACAGTAAAAGAGCTATTAATTTTCTCTTTATTGTATTTGATGTATTGAAGGCTAGATTTTTTTTGATAGGATTTTCGTTTGTGTCAAAGATACTATTATCAGAGGTTGATAAAGGGAGGGTGTTAATTTTTTTCTCAGCAGCAGTAGCAGCCATCTTCTTTTGTTCTTTGTATGCTTGCCTCGCAGTGGACAAATAAACCACCATTTAATTAGAAAAGCATTTACTTTTGTTCAAGAAAAAAATCAAATGGATTTCTACCAAACAGTTTAAACAATGCATCCACATCTAACTATTATGCACTTAGAGATTATATGTGGGCCAGATGTAATTAAATTGCTCTATTTACTATATTGCATATTTGATTAAACTGTATTTGTATTCACTTTTGTTCAGGTTAGTCGTATATTACAATAACCTGACACAAACTATAGGCCTACCTTTCTATAAACTCTCACTTGCAACACATGTGCATTAGTTCGTGTTTAATGTCCATTTCTACTAATATGGGTGTTTTGTTTATAGTTTCATAATTATTGTTTAGCTTTATTGTGAACTAATGCAATTAACTAACAGCCCAGTGGACAAAGTGCTGTGCAACGAATGGGTTCTTCTTGAGAATAATTATTATAAAAATAATAACAATGTGAGGCTGCATATAGGTAGTAACATCACTTTTTGTTGAAACACTGAAGGGAAAAACCTGTCCTACCTGTCACAGGTAAATCCCGAGGAGAATGGTGATGGGTGGATGCTGCCCATGTTCACTCCTCCCTTTAATCCCAGAGCAAGTATTGTCAAACTAACTACAAGAAAAGTATTTCCGGTATGATCATATTTCAAAATAAACCACACAGTGACACTTATTTTGACGTGAGAAACAGATAACCAAAATGTGAATGAAATTATTAAATGTTACCGGTAATATAAAGTACACTAAAGACAATAACTTGTCTATGAGCCCGTGCCAGCATCAATTCTTTATTTATCACTACTCTGATTTAACAGTTTTTTTACATTGAAGGCCGCACTGTCTCTGTTCCGATCGGTTTTCGGGCATCTGCTGTCTGTCCTGTCATGAAGTTGTGTGGAGTAAATGCTAGTGTGAGATTTCATTGCTCACTCCGTTGTTCGTGCGGCTTCACGTGCACTGAAATGCTTGACTAGCCGGAGCTACTTTTCTGATGATAGAGAGTTCACAGTGGGGATTACTGGCTGCCTAAAGTCATGGTGGGAGTTTTCGCGGGATGAAAAGCACCAGGGGCCGCGCGTGCTGGGGACATCCAGGGCGCCGGTAGTGCGCACCCTCAGGAGCAGCGGTGGCTGGCGGGCAGGCGGACGGGTTTGCGGCGGGGTCGGTCCCCTCCTGATGACAAAGCGGGTGACCCCACCGATGAATAACTCGGGAGGAGCTTTCGCATGAGAGACAAGATGTTCGCAGCGTTTTTCCCCCTGAAGAAACTGCGGCGCAATGGCAAATATCTTCTGTTCGGGGCAATTCTGCTGGTCGGAGTTGTGGCAGTGTACCATGAGATGGTGGCTGCAAAAGCTTGGAGCAGTGATACCAGTAAGTCTGTGGTCGCCGGTTACGACAGGTCTGACTCAACAAGTGTTGTTTTTTTAAGTGATGCATCATTTACACTGGGTTTGGATCTAACAAACAACGTGTTACTGATACAACAGCATAACAATGGAAAGTGAGCATGTGCATGAAAAAGTTTGCAGAAAGATCTGGCTGCAGGAAAAATGAAGGGGTCATGCAGCAATAGGTAAAAATTGGGCAAGTCCTAAAGAAACGATGCAACAGTATTTTCTCACTTCCTTCCTTACTTTGTTTTCATTAATTTCATTGTCTCACATTTGAAACTGTACTTTTATAGTGATAGATCTGCAATTAAAACATATATATTTGAACCACCTAATTTCTAATTCCCCTACAGTAAACGAGTTCATCAACACAACAAAGTGCCGCTGGATAAATAACCACAGAGATGAATCATCACCTCTCTGACACATATCAAGCAACATATTTTAAATGATGTGTGGTGAAGCCAAAGACAAAACATGTTTCCATGATGTGCACTGCACAATAAAGTTTTAACTAACTAATAACTAACAAAATAACTATTCATTGCAGTTGTATTGGATTACAATTGAAGACTTTTCATTTGTTGTAGGAGTCACTATGTGAGCATTAACAGGAATACACTTTATATATACTTTTACTTTTCTTTAATTATGTTGGATTGTTGCACAGGAAACATGAGCCTAGAGCAGGTGAGACAAAAGGTCGATTTAAAGAGATGGAGCAGTGTGGCAGGGGAAAGAGCGAGGGGGGGGGGGGGTAGGTCAGATTGCAGGTTTACACTCAGAAGGAAGTCTCGTCTCACACTTGGTAATCCAACTTCCTGCCCTTTACCTTATTTACGCCTGGGTTTACCATCTGTTGCATTGTACTCACACCCAAGTATAACATAAGGGTGTCACCGCCCTGGCATGATTGGAGATGAAAACAGTGAAAATAGTCAGGTTGGTGTCCGCCCAAAAGAGAGAAGTAACAACACATGAGACACACGCTTCGAACAAACGGCTGACGTGTAAACACATGCCTCAGACCTACATTACAGGGCTTGCCTATTTACACATTCCTGGGCTGTAGCCCCTTCAACACAGCGGGAATTCTGTTAAGAACCACATATAGCCTCCAAACAGAGCTGAAAGGCCAAAGTGAAGACCTAAAAGTGTAATGGAAAAATCACAGGAGATATAAGAATATACTGTCAGCGTTTTTACAGGCGTCAAAAGCTGCAATCTAAAGTTTTTTTGTAAATCTTAAGCATTAAAGATTGTTTTATGTTACATTCTTTTTTATGTACACTCAATAATCAGACATAGGCTCGTTTTTAAGTCATATTATTTAAAAAGGATGAGAGGAAATAGCATGTGTACTTTGTTGCTCCAGTTAAAGAAAATGCCAGACACTCTATCTGATACTTAAATGCCAGTGTAATTTCTTATGATGATTTTTCAGTCCTCAGGCTTTTTTGAAGTTCATCAATCATAGTAAGACACAAGCACCGTCATAAAGATAAGAATGTCATTAGTTCTCTGTCACAGCAGTTTTTGTCATGAAATATAGATAGCTATTTCAACTTGACACATACTGGAAGCTGTCCCTAATCTGATCATGCCATTTATGTTGCAGGGAGCTATACACCTTTTTAGTTGACACAGCTTGAAACTTTTGAGTATTCACCTTTATTCAAATTAAGCAGCAGTTTTTAAATATCTGTCACCCTTAAACAACACATGTAAAGAAGAAAAAGGCTGTCTTGCTTACCTATAGTGATTCGATCAACATATTCTTCTCAAAATATCTAAAATTATTATGACATCTATACCAGATTAGATATTGTGCTTACAAATAAATATATGTAGTGCATGAAGCATTACTGTTTATGTGTAATACATCACTAAACACCTTAGTTCAATGCTACGCTACATTCTGCACACACACACACACACCTATATGTTATAATCAGGAAATGAGTATCAAAGAGGTCGAAAGTACAATTTCCGTCCATGTTTTCATTAAACTGCAGTATAGGGTCCCCTGACTGAAACTGAAAGGGTGAGACTGTCACTGCTATAGGTGTGATCTCAGGCTCAGCTCTGCAGATATAGGTCTTTAAGGGACGACTTGTTTTTCCCACATGTAGGTCACATGGGCACTTAAGTATGAAGTGCTGCAGTTAATAAATGTCCTGATGGAGAAAAAGCTGCCTGTGTGGGCGGGTGATTTTATTTCTATGGTGTCATCCGCTCAATGGGCAATCCTCCATCATTTCTAGATAATCGTTTTGGTAACAGCTGTATTTGAGTTAATGATACATACTTTAATCCAGCCGATCGAATGTGTCCTGGCAAAAAAACGCTTGGCATGACCCTGACTGCAATATGCTACTTATGCCATATCTGGTACTTTTACTATTTGTGAACTTCATATTTGACTGTCTTAACTGTTTGCTTTACATAGACTCCCACCAAGTGAAACAGTGTCTAAAATCCTTCCAACCCTAACAAACATTCCAGTAGAGAAAATGTTTGGGCTGCAACCGGAGGGTAGCTGTACCAGATGTAGAATATAGTCTACAAAATAGAGCGCACAGACCAAAATGTCATTATAATACAACAGCCACATGAAAATCCTCCAATCTCCTTGTTTACATGTAATTTATGTATTCTGTTTAAAGGCTGAAAGTCTGTCGCCCTGCAACCATTTTCTTTTATCAACTGTAACATTTCAGCTTTGAATCAGGAAGTCCACCAAGCAAAGCCGTTCAGCCAGTTTGAAATTATTTAATTTGATGATGGCATAAAAGAAAAATAATTCAACAAATGCATTATCCCTCCGAATACTGTCACAGAAAGGCAGCGGTATAAGGCTAAGTAAAAGGACTGACTGCAGCTGAAGATAAAAATATTCCTCACTTGCTTTTCCTAACCGCTACTCTAGAATTACGTGTGTTGCCAAAATTGTCCCACATGTCTCAAGGGTGTGTGTGTGTGTTTGGAGATCTCCACCCTAGTGATAATGACAGACTGCAATTCACTCAATGACACCACAAGCTCATACAAAACCAAACACAGAGGTCCTTCTTTAAAATACACACAACCCTATAATTTGAAAGATGCCAGAAGAGGTTAAAAGGAATAATATTTCTGCATCTGTTTTACCAAAGTAAAACCATAGCAGCTCATGGAAGGCTGTGAGTTGTGGCTGTGAGATGAGTTAAATTCACTGGTCATCTGCATTGAAATGGAACAGGGAGTGGATGGGTGGGACTCCGTTTGGGACACTGGTCTCCTTTGTTTGCCCATAATAAATGGATGGAAAAGGGAGAAAATCGAAATCTGGTAATACCTAAAATAGGCTACGTATACCTGCTATCAGACATCCAGAGAGTTTATATTGGATGTGATGGGGGGGCCTTCATAGTTAGGTCATTTTAAGGCGTGGTTGTGCTATGCTATTTACAGAAGTACTTTGCAAGAGTTTTTCTTCCTACGTGTACATTCATGCTTTCTCCTCTCCACACTCCCTCTCTCTGTAAATAAACTGATTTTCCTGAACTAAAAAAGAAAAAGAAGCAGATAGAGAAACACAGTTTATAGATTAGAATACATTTGTTTGAATGTGAATTCATATTTATATGAATAACAACCTGCAAAATCCCACATTACATTTAAATCATCATAAGAGTTCTTAAGACAAATGGACCCATCTGTGGACAGTCAATGCATACTTGCCTGTTCGCTGATTGTTTTTAATAATTTCCTCAGGTATGAATCCTGACAGCAGCAGCTGGAGGAGATCCATGTTTGACGAAAGGGTAAGTCTAGTGGCGGGGGAAAAAATGATGATAGAAAATACGTTGGTACCAGGGTGTGTGTTTTTGCATGGAGAGGTAGAGGAAAAACAGACTCAGACTTTAACGCGTGTGCTTTTCAGGTCAGAAGGGACCATCAACTAGTCTCTGTGGAGGATTCAACTGCTTGGAGAGCCAGCTACACTCCACGAAGCTGGAAACCAGAGGTGTGTGTGTTTGTGTGAGCGGGTTCCAGAGTGCTGCATGCTTAAATGCTCTGTCTCACCTCTTTTGAACTCTGAATAACCTGCCCAGGCCTGCCCACTTCCCTCCCACCTCAGCTCATTTGCTTTTGTGTACAGTATGTTTCTTCCAGTAGGGTGTTCTTCAGCAGCTTCCATTGCTCTGTCATCATGTTTCCACTATATTAAGCAGAGCTGTGCTTCGGCCAGTTGCTTGCACCTCATGTTTCATGTTTAGGGGAGGCTGTTGCTGTGTCTGGCTCCGCAGACCAGAGTAAGCAAACCTGCATTAGCCCCAGTGATCACCTACAGTAGGCGTGGGTGCCAAGTCGCTGATGGGAAATTGTTCACTCTCTAAAACTCCTCAAACCTATTGATTCATTAACTATCAATGTTGCAACCAAACTAAAACTAAACGGGCTGATATGACAATATATTTGTGAACTGCCCTGGATTTTTTGATGTTTATTCTAGAGTAGTTATCCCAGTAATATCCATCAAAATTCTACTTTGTGTGAAAATTAATACAATTCAACTAAAAGCATTTTCTCACCAACTTGATAAAGTATTATTTAATTAATTGATTTTTGTTGTTGTTGTCAACATTGATTCATCTGCCGAAATGTTCTCAATTAACTGATTAATTGTTTGGACTATAAACAGTGGGAACAGTATTCTCTCAGATTTCTATAGTCTAAGATAGTGTCCTCAATTGTAGTGTTTTGTCCAACTTACACTCTAAAACACAAAGCTATTCATTATTAAATCACACTAGTAAAAGAAAAGCTGAAATTGCTCACAATTGTGAAGCTTTCACGAGAGTACACAGCAATACCATTAAGGAAGTCCATTAAATGTCACACCCTTCACAGGTTTAGAAGGGAAGGAAAGCTAAAAAATTCCATGAATGAAATGAGTTTTAGCTTGAAGGCATTTTTTTCCACAGCCGCTCAGTGGCCTTTGATCACAGACATTAAAACAGAACGAAACAAAGTTGTTAAATGATTGAAAGCAGCTCTGAGCCTGGGTCACGCTAATATTTAACTTACTGTGCTGATGACAGCTTAACATTTAGCTGGACTGCTAATGAAATCGGATGAACTGCTATACTGAGGCTTTGGCTCCTACCTGCATTATTCTGTCTCTGTGCTGCCACCAGCACACACAGATCAGATAACATGGCCTCTTTGGCAGATGTCACACAGGTGTTTGTTTACAGGACATCCGGGCCCCTCCACTGCCTCTTTATTTGTATGCGTGTGTGCCATTGTTTCATGGCTTTGTTGGATTCGAGGCGGGGAAGCGCTATTTGACAACGGTTTCCACTGTCACATAATTCCTGTGACCCCAGCCCTCCTGTGTATAATACAACTTAATCAAACAGATCATCTCAAATAACAGATAAAACATTCCAACCCACTTTTGTTCCCAGATATGCAAATAGATTTGGTGTCATTATTTGAATAGATTTTTGAGATGTTTGCCTCCGCCATTATTAGATCTAGTATTATGTACACTGAAAAATAACAGAAAAGAAATCTGAAATAATACATTTGTTTTTTTACATTATATAATGCTTTGAGCAGCACAGATCACATTCAATTGAATGTCATACAGTTGGGAAGACTCAAGAAATATAGGAGCCTTTATTTTAAAAAACACTAGCAAATAAATAAACTAAAACTATCTGCACAGCTAGTTACCACTAGAGGTAATGCTTTTATAATGTAGGTAAACCGACCCTTTAAACAAGGCTTGTCTGTACTCAGAAAGTGGGTTGGGTAGTTGGTATCAGGTGACTGTTGGAATCAGTAGTTACGTAAGTCTGTATTAGTAGGTTTTAGTTTACCAAGTACTGAAGCCAGATGGTTAATTGTCCCACTGCTGACTGACTGCAGCACAAACACAAGTGCTCCCAACACTGTCCTCTGTCTTCCTTCCTGCAGTATAAGGGACAGGCCAATCTGCATGTTTTTGAGGACTGGTGTGGCAGTTCTACAGCTGACCTCCACAAGAACATGCACTACCCACTGTATCCTCATGTGAGTAAATACCTTATCTTCATTTGACATGTGTTATGTTGAATTGATTGTTTAAACTGTTAGCCACACTTGCATGTTCAAGATTACATTTTCAAAGGCTTAATTGTCAGAAGGACAATTACGATATCTTAGTTTTATCATATTTAGTCCCAAGTTCATTCAACATTGCAACATACAATATACTTAAGACCTAAAGAAGAAGACATAAACTAATGCAAAACATCAGTGCAATTTACACATATGTGCAAGCAGGAATAAGTATAGACATATACAATAGATTAAGATAAAACAATGTAAACTATACTCAATAGTAGAAAATATACTGTAATAATATATTTTCATGCTGCAAAGTCACCATCTGCACTCACTCGGACTAAAGTGCTTTTAAACACACACACACACGGTTTGTTTTCACTCAGAGGTGCATTCTACATCCACGTGCTAAATCCTCACATCCCTGGACTCAAGATGTAGTCTCACTTTGAGTAAGCATCATGACTGACTCTTTGTGTTTCCCCTTCCTCCGCCTTTCAGTACAGGACGACAGTTAAGAAGCTGGCCGTCTCTCCTCAGTGGATCAACTACGGGCTCAGGATATTTGGTTATCTACATCCTTACATTGACGGTACAACATGTACTTTTCATCTAGTTTCGGTCTATTAGCATGTACATGTTTGCAATACGTATCACTCTATCTTTTACTTAATCAGTCACTTTATCTCCTTTTATTTCTCTCCTTGTCTCTCAGGAGATTTTGTGTTTGCTTTGAGCTCTGATGACAACTCAGAATTGTGGCTCAGCACAGATGACTGTCCCGATAACTTGCAGTCATTGGCATGGGTTGGAAAGGTATGCTAATCTATGAGCTTCTGAAGCAGCCGTTGATCCTTTCCTCAAACCTTACTGTCTGTAATATTTGTTTACATGTGGGCTTTTCTTCTCTAGACTGGAAAAGAATGGACTGCTCCAGGTGAATTTGAGAAGTATGCCAGTCAGACCTCCAAACCAGTCTGGTGAGTTTTGGCAATATATTTCACAGGCCTTTTATGTTAAAAAATCAGCAAACAGGAACAACTGTTATGACACAGACGTTTTGCGTGACTGCAAAACTCAATTGTTGGAGACCCTTAAGTACGGTAGTTCTACAAGACATGAATGCCATGCTTCATCAGGGCTGTGTGAGTGTGGTCTTATCAGATTGAACAGTGGCAACATAAACAATCGAATTGTGATTGGTGCGCTGTTAAACGGGAATTAACATATTTCCTTTGTCACTCTTCCTCTACAAAACATACATAAAACAACACAAGCTAAATCATATATCGACATTGCCAATCATTTTTTATTTTGTAAAAGTGTAGAACTTATGCCAGAACATCCAACCAATGCCTTAACGTAAGCAGTTTACGTCAAAAAACCCATGCATAAGCATTTCTGCTTAAAAATGTATATGCACTTCTGAGAATTCAACCTACAGTTGTTGCTGCTTCATGGCAATATTTGCTTACATAGTGCCGTTTCTTTTCAGGCTGTGTGGGTGGGGTTAACTGGAACCAGGCAGGATATATTTAGTAGGCTACATGATGACTACTTTTGTTGGTTGACATCAACAAGAGCCTGTTCTGCCACAAGTGTCCGCTTCAATGAGATGAGATTAAGATTGCAGAAATAATATGCTCAGAGAAAACAAACTGTGTAGTACCCAAAATAAACCTAATAAAAAAAATATATATATCTGCTTGATCGGCTTGAAGAGGCTGCAGAGGAAAATATATTGGTGAACTGATGTTTATCTGACCGTGGGATCTGCAGCATTCCTTTATGTATCAAATCAAATTTATTTATACAGCTCAATATCACACATTTGCCCAAGGAGCTCTGCAAAATGTACAGCATTTCCTTAGGCCATTGATTAGGTAAAGAATCCTTTAACAGTATCAAATAAAAATAAACTACTTAGGAGCCCACACACACACTTAACTAAAAGCTAATTGATTGTGTTTCTATTTAGGAACAGTTTAGGTTGTGTCAGATGTGACTAATATACTGTACTTCTTAATATGATCCTTTACTGTCTGACAGGCTGTCTGCTCAAAGAAGGTACTTTTTTGAAGTCATCCACAAGCAAAACCACAGAGGGACTGACCATGTGGAGGTGGCAGTAAGTCAACGAAAATATCCCCTCCTTTATTTATTTGTCTTATTTACTTGTTCCTAATAGCCATATTAGGTTTATGCTCATTTTCCTGTGCACTATGAATCATAAATGGGAAGAAACATGCAGTTCTTTGTGTTGGTTTCACACAGTGGCAGCTCTTTGACCAAGGCTCTCGTTTCAAGGTTATTGAATCCCATCACATCTCCCTCTACGTTAGTAAGTACAAAGAAAACCCAAATATCAATCCTGCTGTTTAAACAATGCATCACTCGGTAAATCTGTCATAAACTAGAGCTCAGGGGGGGTCTCCATCTCACATTGTCTAAATCTGAAATCTGTTTGCCTTTATTTTACTGCTAGGAAACTCAAACCTGCTTGTCAAGTCAGTGGTTTTGCTGCAACGTAAGCACAGCTCTTACTGTCATGTCATGTGATTTGTCCCACAGATGAGTCTGCCTTATTAATGAGTGACGTAGCCCACATACCACAGACGGCTGCAAGCCACCAGCACACCCCCACAGAACAGCAGAAAGGTGCAGCAGACATGCTGAGGGAAGACCCGCGAGACTCTTTCTACCAAGGTGAGAGACGTCTCATTGTTGGCCTCTTTCTTTACCACACAGCAGATAAATGACCTCAACTTCCATTTCCGACTCTTCAATTACAAGTACTGTGCAGCTTATATCCTCCCACTCAATTCAAAGTAATCTTATCTCAAATGTGTTGTGTGTGTTTTGCAGTGCCTTTGCTAGACAACAAGTTCCTACAAGGTGTCCTTCCTGACTGCTCGTACAAGCCCAGCTACATAATAAAAGACTTTCCTCTCCTCCGCTATCAAGGACTGCAGTTTGTATGTATTTATAAAGTTTGTTAATTTACACCCACAATATTCTTCAGAGCTCAATATTCACACAAAAAAGTCCTGAATACAGATGAAGATTACATTGAGGACACAGTGTTTCTTGTTCCTGCTCCAGAGTTATACAGGACGTTTTTTCCACCTTTGATAGAACTCTTATTTTGTTTAAATATGTGTTCCTTCTAAGCAGGAATCTAAATGATGGCAGTATATAATGCCCTCGGAGAACTAGTTTAAAGATGATGAAGACATGCTGCATCGATTGGAAAGCGTCTCACATAGTAGCATGGCCTCTGATTCCCTCAGTTGATCCTTTAACCTCAACCTGATTATTCGTCACTTGGGCTGACTTCCTGAAGTCTGTGCTGGTTGCCCAGCAACCTCCTAGTGACAACAAGACACGAGGATGTTACTGGCCAACAAAGAAATACTCCTGCGCATAACCCCTGATAGCACACGATATGTTGATTTGACACTTTGGTATGATACATCGTGTAAATTAGTGACCTTTAATTTGTTTTAAATGCTTTTGAAAAGAGCCAGGTCAGCAGTGTCACTCTGTTTTCCCTCAAGGCCGTTGTTCCCAGTACATTTGGGAATGCCATTTTAAAATGCAATATATTTTGGGATATGTTTGGTCTTGAACCATCCAGCCTTTGGATCCTTCTCAT
This sequence comes from Notothenia rossii, assembly GCF_949606895.1. Taxonomy (NCBI): domain Eukaryota; kingdom Metazoa; phylum Chordata; class Actinopteri; order Perciformes; family Nototheniidae; genus Notothenia; species Notothenia rossii. Next base: position 18,339,314 of record NC_136903.1, read on the forward strand.
AAAAAAATCACACATTAAGGGAGCTTTTAAAGATGGGACGGACGCTGTAATGTATTTGGCATTAAAATGCATACTTTGAAGGATTTGGCTGTTGAATTGAGACGCAGCTTTTATGTTAAGCAGTTAGGACGTAGAAGCAGTTTTATATGAGAGTGATATTGACCTCCTCACCTCAACAAAACTATTTTAGTTTGGAGATTATTTGAATATGCACCTTACTTAACATATTTTCTGAAATCTGCTGAGAAAAAGAAACACATGCAGTTCCTTAATACAAGATCCCCTGATTTATCAGCAAGCTCTCATAGCTTTAACAGTGTCATTTATTCTTCCCAGGTCCACATGTCCTACATCTTCCCCAATGACTACACCCGACTTACACACATGGAGAGAGAGAACAGCTGCTTCTACCCCGAAAGTCCCTACTACATGAAGATGTAAGACTCCATGCATTAACATGATCCATATGTAGTAACACTTGTGTGTCATTCTGTACTAAATGAAATGCAAACTGGGACAGAGAATCATTCAAATAGGTTTACAGTATGATCAACAGAGGGTGCTGTTCAGTGTTCACATCACAACATGAAAGGGTTTTATTTATTATGTTTTTGAAGAGATTCAGTTCAAGCAATACAGTGATTTGTGATCTTAATCTAACATCAGGCCAATTAAGGTATTATTCATCTCTGTCTGATTATGTGTGTTGTCTCTAGGTTTGGTTTCTCCAGACACATGAGACTAGACCGACCTGATACGCAGGAAACAGGAAACATAGGACAAGGTCTTTTTTAATTTTTTAATTAATTATTTTTTAAGTTACTTGTATTGTCAGTCTATAACACTCTCGTTTTCTGTTAGATTTTGGCCTCCAAAGAAGAAAATCGGAGCGAGTTGAGGAAGATTACTTTAACAATGAAACCTATCAAAGAGAAAAGGAAGCGGGGCGGGACCAGGTTGATAACGCAATCTTTCCAGACTATGGTGATGATTTTGATGATTATGCTCAGAAACGCAGGCGCAAACTCTTCTCCTTAGTCGTGCAAGACACTAATAACAAGCTACAGAACACGTCTGACACAAGAAGGCACATAGATGAGTTGCAAAGGAGGCAACTGAAAGACATTGTCCCGGAGCCAGAGCAACAGAAACCAGCCCAACCTCAGCAAACAACACCAGCCTCAAAACATCAACCGCCTCTGCAACACAACCGCTCACAGTTAAAGCTGGAGAGCCGGATTAAAAAAGTAGACAAGATAAAACTGAAGGGAAAGTTAAAACCCGCAAAGAAACGAAAGCCTGAATCAGTAAAGACCGCTGTGAGACCAGGAAAGACAAATCCCATGAAGTCATTGGACAGAGAGCAGCTTAAACCAATGGAACAACCAGCAGTCCCCTCAGAGCAGCTCCATTCTAAACGGCTTAATATACAGAGGTCCCGTAAAATGAACAGTACCAAAAATCAGAGACTCAAAGACTCAAAGCTTCAACCCTTAGAGAAGGCTAAGGAGGATGCTCCTCCGCCTGAAAACCCCACAGTGGACCTTCAGCGGAAGTTAGTAAAGATTGATCTTCAGCCAACTGCAAATCACCCATTTGCGACTCCTAAGAAGGACATTGAGCGCTCTGTAGTAATGCTAAATCAGAGGGACACATATACCAAAAACAAACGTAGGGATAGGGAGCGAAAGAAGAAAATGCCTCTGCAGGATCTAGAAAATAGCATTAATAGAGCAACAATTAGGGCTGAAGGGAAAATGGAGAAAAAACAGTCAGTTACGAGAGAAGTGGAGGACCAAGGAGGGAAAGAAGAGGAGGATCGTAACAGGGCAGTGAGACAGAGAGAGTCTCTGTGGCGACCAGGGGAAGACTTTGAAGGTACGGATGATGAGGATCTTACCCCAGCGCCGGTGTTTGACACGGAGGTTAACTGGAGCCAGACTTTCCAGGTCAACCACCTGGACCTTCAGGCTCAGCGGTCGGACTGGATCGACCTACAATGCAACATCTCAGGCAACGTGCTCCTCCAGCCCCGTGACGCTTTGCTCATAGTCCAGGCTTTCATGGACCAACTCAACCAAAAGCACCATGGGTAACTACTTTTTTTGTATTTGCACCAGGGACTGCATCACCTGAATCTTGAGTTGCTTTCATGGCAGAAATCAGCCTCCACGTAATGAGTTTTTTTTAAATGGGTAAAAAGATAGGATGCAATTTGTTTTGGTTGCCTAACTTCTGCAAGATGAATACTGGTATCTCTGCGGGATGTGAAATGTTTTAATTTGAATACATATTTCAGTATAAAATAAAACCAAAAAGAAAAAACAGCAGAAATACTTCATGTTTTTCTTAACTTCCTTCTTGTTTATTATGTAACAACCTTTCACATCTATTTTAGAACAGCTTGGTGAGCTTGACCCATAGTTTGAGACCCACTGACCTAAGCTAAAAAACAACTAGTATATAATAAATGGAGAAAAAAATCATTGTGAAATCAACCTTTCATTTAAATATAATAGCAAGTACAATCTGAGCTTCTTCACGTATACATTTAAAAACCTGTATATATTAAAAGTGCATTTCACTATGTTTTTTTATATTCTTTCTGTCCTTGAAGGCAGTTCACGTTGGTGCGTGTGGTTAACGTTGTGAAGCGTGTGGACGGGATGCAGGGCAGCCGCTACCTTGTGGAGCTTGAGCTGAAAGATGCAAATGGCCAGCTGCTGCGCCTATCGCACTACATCTACACTCTGACCCGCCATAGCAGGCAGCCCAGCAAGGACTTCCGTTTCCAACGACAGGAACCTCAGCTGGTGCTGTGTAACCCGGTGGGCTTCCGCTGGAACCCAGAGGCCACCGTTCACTTCATAGTACCAGGTACATCCACCCTTCACATGCCCCTTTTGTTCATTTGTTCATTTGTGATTTAATTCCACCATCTTTTTGAGTCACAAATACAATAATCTTCAAGGTACTTGGGTGATAAACATTTCACTTTAATGGATAACAAACAACTCTCTATGTCAGCACTTACTTCTTTGACCCTATTACCTGTAGAAGGTCTCGTATTACTATTATTAGTCATGTCCCAACCACAGCATCCTAGTCATTATTTTGTTTCTCAAAGAAAAAAAGACCTCCATTATATTGCCATCCATAGCGGATTCAGAGCTGAATAAAAACTCAGACCTCAGTGGACCTTTGGTAAAAGAGGAAACCACAGAAGCCAATCTTTTAAATGCACAGGAATAAGGACAGGCCTTACGGGATTAGATCCTTAAAATGAAATATCAAAGAGAAAAACCTTCTGGCACCCTGGAGATTGTGTCATGGCAAGACTGTTGAACTCGTCTTATACAATGAAATTGTTCAGTTTACACTGACGCTAAAGAATAGTGCCCAGAGGTCTTTATTCACTTCAGTAATCAAATATATGGTGTATTAATGTCAGTATTGTCTTTTTTTTGAAGAATAATATAGTCAAGGGAGTTGACATTGAAATACTGATTGTAGATAACATTTTCAATAGTTCCTTTTCTTTAGTTAAAGATACATGTATGCTGATTATATTCTGTTGTTCTGTCTTCATCAGATGTATTATATGACAATAGTACCATCAAAATGTCTTACTCAATTCATATTTTCTTTTTTTGAGTGTCTATTCAGTATGACAGTTAAATACTGATGATGTTTTTTTCACTTTTTGTCTATTCATGCATTACTGACCAATTGTCTATACAACTTTCAGTGAAAAACCAGGCTCGCTGGGTGCAGCAGCTAATTGCAGATATGGAACAACTTTTCAGAGAGACCAGAGACTCCAACTTCAACCTCATCATCGCCGACTACAACAGCACTGACATTGATGTGAGGAAGGCTCTAAAGAAGTCCTCACTCCCCAGGTATGTGTGTGTTTATTTTCTTCACTTTGATGTTCAATCTTAATGTACTAAAACGATCACACAGAACATATTTGTTCTAAGATGTTGCCCATTGAACATATCAGGTACCAGTATGTGAAGCTGAGCGGAAACTTTGAGCGCTCTGCGGGTCTGCAGGCAGGAATTGATCTTATAGATGTGAGTATTGCAACAGAGTTTTAAAATGAATAGACACGTGTAAATAAAAGTAAAACCCTATTTGTATTGATTTTCTCTTCTCATTCTCCCTAAGGATGACCACAGCATTGTGTTTCTGTGCGACCTCCACATCCACTTCCCTCCCTCCATCATTGACACCATCAGGAAGCACTGTGTGGAGGGATACATGGCGTTTGCTCCAATAGTGCTGAGACTGTCCTGCGGGGCTATGCCATTAGATGCCAAAGGTAGATGCAAATTCTCCCATCTTCAGTTAAGTCAGTGAGATATTGTTAAATTAGTTAGTAGTCAGGAGTGAGGGTAGGAACCCTGTTAGATGTACAGCAAAGTTGGAGAGAGAAGGTAAACTTGAAGAGGGGACAGTGCTGGAAGCCTTTCGTTGCAGAAAAAAATTGGCTGGTTTGGTTTGACATGAAAAGCTGCCATTCCTAGACTTTTTGTGTTGTGCCTGTTCTATATATACAGATTACTGTACGCTTTTCTGTGTTCTGTGCTTGTTGTGTTACGACTGACCCATCATAGGAAGCCCACTTTTTCAATGCTCCTTTGTCGACTCAGGTAGTCAGTATTAAAACAAGCAAGTTGTCTGCATCCACAGATGGGAAGGAATCCACACCGAAACCTCAAAACTCTTAATTTGCATTGACATGTGGGATTAACAGCTTAATCCCTACAGCCACACAATCAGATTTGCCAGGTTGTAATAAGGGGCAGGGGTAGATGAATACAAAGGAATTTTTTGCTCACATTGATTTAATGTTCAAACACCAAAAGCAGCGCTCTGCTAAGTATTGCACTTTTAGGAGAATTGTGGATGTACGCAATTTTACATTTATATGAACATTTGGACATACCACCTGTGTTGCAGGTTACTGGGAGGTCAACGGCTTTGGCCTGCTGGGCATCTTTAAGTCAGATCTGGACGCAGTGGGAGGAATGAACACCAAGGAATTCAAAGAGCGCTGGGGAGGAGAAGACTGGGAGCTCCTCGACAGGTTTCGCCTTGTTTCTTCAGATTCATTTTTTTCTTGCTCATATTTTTTTCTTCTATTTCCTCTATTTGAAATTCATGTTTTTTGTTCCACTTTATTGTGAATAATGTTTTTTTTTTTAATAGGCCAATTTGAAATATGTGTTGCCACTCAGTGTTGCTGTTACCAACAGTAATAATGGTCTCTCCACTTACATACTCGACTTTAACAAGTTCATGCATGTCCTGTTAAAGTTGTTTAAAAGAACTCTTGGCTGAGTGTAAACAAGGAGTGGAGCAGGTGGATTACAAAATAACTGCTTGAATGCATTGAATAGGACGAACAGGTGATACACTACAGTGTAGTAAGAGTGTCCTTGCGTAATTTTTTGTAATGTTCCTAAAGCAGTGTATATTACAGTGAGCATGGACCTCACGCTGCATTATGTTCCAAGATTATTATTATTATTATTATTTTTAGGTTATAAGCCATTTTTAATAATCAGATGAAAAAACAAGGCGGCATTTACCTTCACATTACTTTTCTTATAATACAAAATATATATCTCAAATAAATCAGTCGAAATCTAATGTTGAACAAAATAATGTAAATCAATCAACTAGTATACGTATTTCTGTTAATAAGTAGTTTAACTTTTGTTTTTATATCGGAATCTGCGCCGCAAGAATAAACAGTTTACGCCTGTTTTCATTGAGTGCTGGACAATTATTAACCTTAATATAGATGTAAGTTACCAAACTCTCCCCTCCTTTCTTCTTCAGGATTCTCCAGGCAGGACTGGAGGTGGAGAGGTTCTACTTGAGGAAGTTCTTCCACCACTATCACTCCAAACGTGGCATGTGGAACCGCCGTGTGTCGCCTAGGCACAGTTGAGCCTGTCACCTGCTCACTGCACCATAACAATGATCGCCATGGTTACAACCACGGCAACCAGAGCACTTTAAGGCCAGAGCCTGATACATGCATAACCACACAACCTTCTGACCGACAGCCACTGTGTCCAAAGATCGGATACTGTCTTCATTATGTGAGCTGTGTGGAGAAAAAGGCAATCCACAGCAGTGACAATCGTTGTTAAGGAAATACTACTGATAGAGTTTATTACACTGGATGTTCTGTTGACTACTGCTAGGGTACTGATGGATGAGTGCCAACGACTGTGTGATATTACAAATGAAGATACACCATGTCACCTGACTGAGGCAAAGATCATCTGCACTACCTACTGCAAAGGAACTTCTCTGATCCAAAGACAAAAACGTGAATTAAAAATGGAAGTTCAAGGATGTATACACACAAGTGACCTATATCATCACAAGTCTTGCACATGAGTCTTAACTTTTTGTTTTGTTTGTGACAAAAGAAAATATCTGTGTTTGACAGCAGATTTTCTTCTAAACACAGCCTTATTTTTCATGTTGTAAATTATGGAAAACTTTATATTTATTTTGTCAATGTGTAGGATTTGTATTTGAGTTTGAAGTTATTTTAAGTGTACCTCTGTTTACCTGTTAAGTGCCCCCACTTATTTGTTCCATTACATACTTAATGTGCCTTCTTTTGTGAATGTGGCTATTCAGGTAGCCTACTGGGGCCACAAAGTGCTGTTTTTACAGATTCAGGAAAAGCCTTAAACTGGAAAGAATTTAAATGTTTAAGTTAATTTTACGAGTGTATCATCTAGTGTTGTCAGAGAAGGACTGTTAGTTATATTCTGACAGGTATGTTTGAGTTGCCCAACTTATTACAGAAACTGTTCGCAGAATAACTGCTTTTTTGCCTACACTGCCACCTACCAAAGATAATAGAAGTTGATTGGAATAACCTCTTATAATATAAAGAAAATCAGGGTTTGGTTTTTAACATGACAGACTATTGAAAATGTAAATATAGAATTATTGGCCATTTTAGTCACAGATTAGTTGTACTGAAATGTTTGTCTGTACTGCCAGCTCACATTATTTGTATTGCTCTATTTGCTAAACGTAATAGTTATTTTTTCAAAAAAATAATTGTAATTTCACAAATCACAAAATCTGTCTTGAAACTTGGGAAGAGTTATTTTTACTGTCAGCAGTAAATACAGGAGTAATACAGGAAATATTGTAGCTGAAACATATTGTGTATTTTTTTCATACTGTTTATTGGCAATACAGCATTTTCTCTGATTGTCCACATTCCAGTTACATGTCTTGTGCCTTTCTTAGACTTTGAAATGTAATACATGTTGAATTGTTTCTCTTTTTATTAAGGGCAACCAAAAACACCAAATTCTGGTGTGATGCCAGACTGCTGGTGGTTTTGGTTTGTAACACTGCCAAGATGAGTGTGATTTCCCCTTGTTCATGTTCATGCATTGAAACTTTGAAATGTGGTTTCTGTATTGACCAGAATGTTTCATGCTTTCCTCTTTTACTACTCCTTCATCTCTTACATTGTTATTTTTAGATATACCTCATCCATCTCTTTGTGCTGGCAGACGAACTGCCTTGTTGTACGAGTCTCTTTTCTCAGGTAGAGTTTTTTCTTTTTTACCATGCTTTCACCAATCAGAGAAATAAATTACTTTTGCCTTAATTTCCGTCCAGTATGTGTGCTTTTATTAATTTTCATATAAAATGCAATGCAAGTAGTGGACTGAGCAATCTCAACTGATATCACAAATCTGAGATATTCTGGCTGTTTACTGTCTGGCTAAAGACTTAAAACAAAAAAATAGCTCTTTAGACACATTCTCAATTTTATTTTCAGTTTTGAATAACAGGATGTATGCTAAGTTGCTATGTCCCAAGCACCACCCATTACATTTTAATGCAAATACATTTTGTCAAAACCTGTAATTGTCCTCAGGCCGGGACTCTTATCAAGCACAACATGTTGAGCAGGTTGGAGAATGTATGTCCAAGTAACAACACATTTCAGTGGCATGGCAAGTGAAATGTGTGATTCACATGCCTGTTATTGTAAATCTAGGTGTAACCGGTGTAACGTACAGTAGGGGCTGCTTCGTAAAGTTTTTTAGGTGGCGCTATTGAGCCACCCGTCACACCAAAACACACCATCCATATCGGTTAACTAAGTGAATCACATGGCCGACTTCCTGTTGGATTTAAGATATACCTCTAAGAAGCTATTTTTGTGCGTCTCACCATGCTACATATGCCCACAACATTTCAATCAATCAATCAATGTTTATTTATATAGCCCAATATCACAAATGTTACATTTGTCTCAGTGGACTTCACAGTTTGTACAGAATATCAGTATGAAAATACGACACCCTCTGTCCTTAGACCCTCACATCGTAGGCCTACAAGGAAAAACTTCCGGAGAAAAAACACAGTTTAAAGGGGAAAATGGGAGAAACCTCAGGGAGAGCAACAGAGGAGGGATCCCTCTCCTAGGACGGACAGACGTGCAATACATGCCGTGTGTAAATCGAAGATATAATACATTTCACATTTCCAGGTGAAACTTGATCGAGGGGCTGCCTTTTGGCAACTTTGTTCGGGGTGCTTTAGAGCTTTTTGCCCAGGCCCCAAGAACGCAATCAAGTCAAGTTTGGGGGGGAAAAATCAACAGTTTGCAAATGTTTAGGCCTTCAATATAGCAATTTATTATGACAGTAAAAGCAATGGCACATCACAAGAGAGTAATACCATGAAATCACTTTAGAAAAGACATCAAAGCACAATCTGTTCTGTGTTTATTTGGGGGTATTAGATCAATGTCAATGTTAAATAAAGGTTTAGTATTGTAATGTGACATAAGACACACTGCTTGCCTGAAGGTTGTTACGGATTAATAACCTTCACACCTTTAGCATACAGCCTTCCCTCAGCATTGTTAAAACAGCAAAGAGACAGCCAATGTTATAAAAATGGACGCCTACCATATTTCTGTCTTAACACAGTTTAAGAGAAACACATTGGAAGCATTTTAAGCTTTTACAATGGTGATGAAAATGCCGTGGACAGCAGGAATAATAGTCTGAGTGTACACTGGCGTCTACACAGACACATGTTGCATTTTCACAGATGCTCACAAGGACTCATACATTCCTCGGGGGCTGCCGAACCATCTTGTCACCGCTCCATCATCCAAACTCCATTTGACTGACACTTTCTGAAGTCAGTCCAAGGACAGCTTCTGCATGTGTGACAGTGTTTACCGTTTATTATTGGAGAGGAATTCATTCCAGTTCAAAGAAAAGGCTAAGTATATCCCAGCTCTTACAGAAAATATCTTCGGTACTTTTGTCTGTAAGTCAATGACGTAGCTAAGCAATGACACCGTACATGATAGACGTTCACTATGCCCTTCTGATAACTTTGTTCAAGGACAATGCCAAGTCCACTGCAGTTATAAATAAAAACCTGAAGATAATGTTTAAAACATTTGTACAGTTTAAAAAGACAACTGGCTGTGAAAATGTACTGTGTTGCAGTATTAGAGCAGAGGCTACATTCAGTTTCTGTATAATACACATTTGCAAAATACACAAATATACATACATTGTATCCATGTGGAAAAATGTAAGATTTTTCTTCTTCAATTTTGGTTGTCATATCATGGTGCAAGTGTTGTCTTTCCTTTTTTATAATGGCTCGATGGCTAAAAGGATGTTATTTTCTGAACGTATCAGACTGTTCTATTTGCCTTAACCCACTTAGTCGCTATATCAACACTACTGAAGAATACTTCAAGTATTTGGTCAAAATTAAATGTGTACACGAGTTTTTCAATACTTTCCATACCTATACTTTGAATCTATTGTGAATAAGTGTGATTGCAACAAAAGGAGAGACAATATGTACATATTTATTGTTTTCTTTTACATAACAACTTTATCAGGCAGTACTGTGTATTCACAACTCTATTTAACATATGGTTTACTCGAGAATATATTAAAAACTACAGGCACATGAAAGTCATACTTTTGAACAAACAGTAGCAGCAATTTTTTTTAACATTATGTATAAATATTTATTTATTGTAACAATTTCACTCCGTTTTCTTTTTCTCATGCATCAAACATCTTCTTCCTGCCCTTCATATCAGACATGGCCTCCACGTTTTTACGCCAGTCACCCACCTCGTTGTTCAGCTCCTAAGGTATCAAAAAGCACAGAAACACATTAGGTTTTTTTTCAGTTTCAGATATATGTTCTCTCTCTGTGTCTGAGTAGCAGTACCTTCTCCTGTTTGATGTCCTCTTTCTTTACAGACTTGAGGTTTGCCCTCAGGTCCATGGAGCCCTTGTTTTTGGATCCGAAGAGAGCCTTTAGCATCTCGTCAGCAGACACTCTCACTTTTCTCAGAGCTGGCTTCTTGAACTTCCCTCCAAGGTCACGCACCTTTAGATTCAATTCGTGGATCTAGAAAAGGTGAAAGACTGAGTTGGTGACATTGTGCTTACAGAATCAATTTCTCTTGTGCTTCTATTTTGTTTTCCATTTAAATCTGGTGTGTTCTGGTGCATGAAATACATCTCTGTTGTTCTTGATGACTTTGGCCTCACAGTCGTACCGATCCTCGTCCACCTTATCAATCTTTTCATGAAGCTGCTTACAGATTTTCTAAGAAAAAAACAGCAAACAAATATCCACACTATATTTGAGTAAATTAACGAAACACACGATTACTGTATTTACATAATCAATATTGTATGGTTAGTCTTATTGTTCGTAACACATTTTACCTGAATTTCCTCCAATTCCAAACCGGAGAGCTGGAGCGGTGGGAGATTCTCTCCCAGGTACTGGACCTTATTTTCCTCTCTCACTTCTTTCTCTGCCTCCAGTTGTTCTGATGCACGAGTCAGTAACAGGATCTGGATGATTATAATTATTATCGGAGCTCCTTTTTACATTTTATTTGGGTTTTAATATAAAAAATGAGTCCCTCACATTAACAGATCGATGTATAGTTTGTAAGGTAAAATGTTAACACATGGGTAGTTTACCTTCAACGATAGCCTACGGGAGGCTGAAATCTTGCTTTTCGGCTGAAAATATAAAAAATATGACATATGACAACTGATTTTTTTACGATAATACACTCTTGATTTTAAAACATATATTATATTAAAATAGATCCCTATTTTCAAGCAGTTACCTCTTTGAAGCTGCCCTAACTAATGTGACAATGTGAATTATTATGTAACTTACATACACAATACATCAATGGTATTACAGTATTTTATTGTATGTCCCTTAAAACTTGGTACGGTCAAAAATAAAAGCAATCATAATCATATATTAAAATGTATAGCGAATAGTATTGTTTTTTCTAGGAAAGTTTTTACATTTATTACAAAGACAGTCAGAGACGCAGACTCATACTGACAAAAAAGCACAATGTCACTGTTATCATAAAGACATTGTCAGTTCAAATAAGTATTACCTTTGGCTCTACCTTCGGGGCAATCGGGGGTGGCATGTACTGAGGAGAAAGGATAAAGACAATTAATTTAAGCAACGATAAACAACTTTTTGGAGAGTTTTACAGAGTGGTTCTGGGTGGAACTTACATCACTTTGATGACCAAATGGATTTTTTGGGATAAAAGAAATCAGAAATACAAGCAAACAAGAGACGATGTTATTATTCTGAAACAAAAATCTTTGATAACTAGGCTAACAAACACTGTGGAAAACATAACTTTTAACCTGTGTGAAGCACTTACTCATCAGACATTGTTGCACCTTTGAAAAAAAACAATGAGATAGATGTGAAAAATAAATAAAATAGTCCGGTAAACAAAACAAAATCTGCAGGATCAGAACATGCCTCAATGTAAACAGTGAAAAATCTGAATGGCATGTAACAGCAGATAGCTTTTATATATGTTGGATGTGTGCACCAAAGATCCTCTATTAAGACAATGAATCACTCCACTATAGCTAATGAAAAGTGACTGATCCTTCCTTGCAAAATAGGTTTCTTTTTATAAATGACTGACATCCAGCTGGTTTCTTTGTGTGAACCCAACATTAATAGTCAGCTCTACTTTGGACTTTTCCCTCAAATTACATTTTTTTTTTGCCAACTTCCTAACAAAGTAGAAGCACATTCAAATTATGTGAACATCAAAATCGGGTTTGATTTTTACTAACATTTTCATCAAGTAAAGGAAGACAATTGTGGTACTTTGAAAAAAGGACGTAGTGAGACGTCTCCTATGTTTCTAGTATCACTGTTTTGCCTTGTGACACCGCCCACCTCTCAGTCAGAAATTATTGGTCGGTCACCGGGATTAACGGGATACCACCGCTTGTTAACTCAACAGCTCTGTTGATTGACAGAATTATCGCCTCTGTCAAAAGGGATGATGTCCTTAGTCTGAAACTAAAGAATACATATTTGTTGTACTGGTCATTCAAATCCTGGAGGGGGTGAAAAAACTAGTCTCAATACAGGCACTTGTGTGCAGGGAAAGCCCAGAAACAACAAGATTGTTCTCTGCTCCTCAGCAGAGGTCACTTGTACCCAATAACCTTTATGGTGCTATGTTTGTCATCCACTCTTTGGAATTCTGCACCCAACAAGTCACAATCAAACTTGGTGCCTCACCAGGAAACTTTTCTGTCCTTCTAATTGTATTTAATTGGTTGGCTGTGATAATGCGAGGCAACTTTATGTTGTCATTAGTCTGAGTTTTTACTTCAAATGTAACCTCAGCTTTTACCTTAAGTTAAAAATAAACTGTGCAGGTGTTGTGTAGGTTTCACCATTTGACATAACAAAGCATCAAAATCAATGTTGTTGGTAATCTTTGACATATCACAGATATCGCTTAACAAGATAATCAATCTTTATGATTTTAACTACAACATTAGCATTATGGAAACACTGGCTTTTTAAATAAATAGATGAGTATTTTGTCAGGAATTATAGTGCTTATACATGTAACTAAAGTGTAAAATAATATTATTAAATACGTTATAATGGCAGCTGTTATATTTGGCACGGACATTGTTTTCCTCAAATGATATCAGAACACATTTTAAAAATGGGGCACAAAGGTTAAACACATGGTTAGATTAACCTCCGGAGCCCATATTGCAAAAAAAGTCCCCATCATACACAGAGCACACAGCAAAAACTAAAGACACATTTCATTTGGATTATACACCATGTGAGCAAAATACATGCTAAAATGCAATAGCACATGACAACAAGTGGTTGTTTTAAGGACTACTGCATACATATATAATTCCTGGGTCAAGTGCAGCAGGTCTGGGTTATTATGACTACAGCACAGACTTAAACAACATAGTTCGCTCAATCTTCTCATAACAAATATTGCATGTATTGTTTTTAAAGCCTCTTGGCCAGATTGGAGTCCCAGCATGTATTGAGCGATTGATGGCTATGCCCCAATTCAACTGATTTATGTATGTAAGCAATATTTCTGTCACATCCGATAGGATGTTTACAGGTTTACAAGGAAACCATGGAAACCATGTCATGAGTGTGCTCACTTTAAAGATAGATGCATCTAGTGTTTTTGTTTGTCTTTCTCTCTCTTGGGATTGCAGTGGGGAAAAAAACCTTCACATAACGCTGAATCACTTTGGGTCATATGAGTGTGTGCTGTGTGAAATAACAAAAATGTGTATATAAAGTGTGTATTTCTTATTTATGAAACATACATTAGATGTTACTGTCCTTTAACGGTTGCAAAGTGTTGACCTTGGTGGTGGCAGCCAACTCTGGCATGCCTCATTACTGTGGAAGTGCTGATATGTTTTGTGGGCCGACATGAACAAAAGCATGTAGTGTTTTAAATAGAAACAGGTTCAGGGTAGTCCCTAGTGCACTTGACAGAATGCAACACATCTTTCACACAATATCTATTTTAGGGTTAAATAACTCCCTGATCATCATATCCCTCTGTTATTATTTTTACTTGTGTAATAAACAAGGGGCTGTAATGTAAAAAAGCCAGCTAAGGAAAAATGTAACCTTTAAAATGAGTCCAGGTGAGACGAGTTTGCTACAATAGTTGGTCTTACATATGTAACCTAATCTTGAGTAATGACTCCCTGTTCTCAGTTCCAGGCGCAGACATTTTGTTTTCTAGATAGACACACAGATACATGCAGACCATAAATACCAACCTATTGTCGGACTTCCCCTCTAGACTGATGTGAGATGCTAGTTTGTGTTTTAATTCAGACAAATCCACCTGGGACAAGGCTCAGTATTGGAGTATTTCATGACAAATAGGCCTTGGTTGGTCCTCTTCAAAGAGCACTGAGCAAAATAAAAAGATAATTTTGGGATTTCTTACGGAAACCCTGAGAGGCAAGTTGGAAAAAAACATTATAGCTATCCATTGTCTCAGTTTTATCTAAATTGTTGTAATTTACTTTAGAAAGGCAAAACTACAGTATTGGAGGATTTCTTTTCTAAGTTCCTTGAATAATATGTTTTATCTGTGAAACAGGTGGTAAAAAATGGTTTCCCCATGATAGTTACCTTTTGTAGCTGTAATGGATATTAAAACAAAAACACTGACAAATAAAACAGTTTCAGCTGCCAAATCAGATTCCCAGCTGTTTCCCACATTACATATTATATTAAAAAGTCTAAAGAAAATTAGAAAGATGATCCTAGCAAAACCATAGACTATATAAGAAAACATATCATGGTCATTAATGTCAACCATCGGTTGATGGACCACGGTTTTTAAGCATTGAGCATGTTGGACATTGCCGTCTTGGCGTTTTCCATCCCCGTCTTACTATTTTTTTTTTATCAAAGTGACACTTAACCCTGATAAAGATATCTTAAGGCATCTAAAAGGTTACACATACTTTTCAGGAACAGGAAACACATTGTGAGAGAGGTTGAACTTTTAAGACGAAATTACAGACAACTTGCAAACCAGACAACACAGGTAGTGTCCTGTCAATCACAAGGTAGCCCTGCTCTAAAGCATTCCCTGCTTTATTGTCTGTTTATTAATCAAAATGGATCATAATTTTTAGAAATAAGTATATGACATTACAGATTGAGACCATAAACTCGAAAACTTTCAGTGATAAAAAGTGTAATTTTCTCATTGACCTGTACACAACTGTATTCTCTTTACAACCAGTGTAGTTGCCCCCTTCTAAATATTAGAGAAATCGCTGGTTCAAGGCACTATCACATCGGCTTGACATAAAACATATAAAAAAGTCAAATGAAACTGCACTAAACAACTGCGGTTAAACCAGGCTTCACTTCGGAAAACAAAGTCAAGCCAACCCCCACGTTGCATTGCGGTGCGCGAATATCCTATGCATTACGGAAGAGGCCTGTAAAAACTGCCTTCAAAATAAAAGCGCTTATTCGGTCAATAACAAATACCTAAAAAAACATACCAAACATAGTTATATATACTGGAGCTTAAATTAAGAAATATGTACTGTATAATGTGATCAATAATAATTTTAAACGATATACGTATAACTACCACATTATAACTGAGTGAATGTAAAACTTATGGATACAGTTATGAAGACATATCTGACCATTACATTAATTACATCATTCATTCATTCATACATTCATTACATTCAGGGCTCGTAATAACTGTTAAAGGGCAAGGCTATGGTAACGATAATGGATCACTACACACAAGATGCATGATGAGAAAAAGACTGGCATTTCCAATTCCATTTCCGTTTTGTTGTCCATTTACACTTTAATACCCACTTATTTTGTAGTTGGTATGTATATTTAATAAAAAACATGTGCTTCTTATGTTATTTTTTTTGTTATAGCATTTTATAAATGATAATATTGGTGTTAATGTTCACTTTATTTTAATTTAAGAGGTCATGTATATTTAAGTTATATTTATTTTGATTTTTGAATGTTCCATTCAAAAATGTTATTAAAAAGGCATGTACACCATAAAAGATGACTATTGAGGTCTATTGTATGTATATATATATATATATATATATATATACAGTGGCGACTGGTCATTAGGGGCACAGCCCCACCTAGTGTCAGCAGAAAGTATTAAAAATAATGATTACAAAAAAATGCAAAATAATAAATATATATATATAAAATATATTTTAAGATCATGTTTAATCATCTGATTCGTCTGTACATTGCCTATTGAGCTGTTTAGAGCCATGTGGGACAAAACCCGATCATGCCCTCCCTCTCACTGTCTAAGTGAACGGTGACTGTAAAAACTACACTGCGCATGTGTTGCACTCAAGGACTCAAGCGGATATCACTTCTCTTTTCTCACTCGTGGCAACTTTAGTAAGAACCAAAAACTCCGTCACAGTTCCCTCAACCACCGAGGAAGAAACTCTCTTCCTCACCTTCACGCCCTCAGGCGGAGCCTTGTGGCGAAAACAGGTAACTGCATGCACCAACTAACCCTGCTTTAACAGTAAACATAACATGCAAACATTCATACATAGTTGGCACAAAGACACTAGACAAATAAACATAACACATCGTGCACTATATCGTCACACTCTCCCCCACTTCGTGGCAACTTTATTAAGAACCAAAAACTCCGTCACAGTTCCCTCAGCCACCGAGGAAGAAACGCTCTTCCTCACCTTCACGCCCTCAGGCGGAGCCTTGTGGCGAAAACAGGCAACTACATGCAACAACTAACCCTGCTTTAACAGTAAACATAACATGCAAACATTCATACATAGTTGGCACAAAGACACTAGACAAATAAACATAACACATCGTGAACTATATCGTCACACATGCTCAGAGTATTGTCCTATTTAATGTGTGTGGCAAAAAAATAATGACCATAGGGGCAGAGAGCTGCCATCCCCACCATACGTCATCTCACATAATTCAGAGCTGATTGGCTGTAAGTACGTGTGCCGTGAAGTGGTGTGTGAAGAGGAGGAGAGAGACGCGTCCCAAAACCAGGAAGTAAGCTGCGCATGGGTTCCCTCCACAAATAGCAATGAGATTTCTCCATAGGATTTTAGAAAATAGCTCAAAATAAGATCTGTGGGAAACGTACCTGTTAGATAAATGCACGTTTTGTTCAGCCGGATAATATCCACATGTCTACCCTACTTTTATAATTTTCGAATCATAAATCTATTGATTAGATTTATGATAGACTTTTGAGAATACAAGAGGATAAGGAGGACTTTTACAAACAAGTAATAGAGATTCAAGTCCAGAAGGATAGCCAAATGGACTTCATCTTCAAGTCAAGGTAAGACCGCAATTTTATTGAAAATGGGATCTTACTAAGAGAGAACAATTCAATATTTAAATGATTAAATTACATTTTTTGGGTATCCTTTTGTTGAACTGTCTGTTTAAAATTAATCGAAGCTTCAGACAAAAAAGCTTTTTGAAAATAATATTATATTTTGATTTAGGTCAAAATATTATATTTGTAAACCTGAAGAGTCAGTGCCAGTGCCTCACCAGCCATGAACCTGACTGCAGAAGCTTATATATAGACATGTACGTTTTCTGTGCACCACCACTTTTGTACATATAAAAACCTCACTGTATATATATATATATAGGGCCGTACCAAATGGTCTCGCGGGCCGTATACGGCCCGGGGGCCGGAGGTTCCCCACCCCTGGTTTAGAGAAAGAGGACCTTCACTGCGCATGTCCAAGACGAACCCTAATGATGCCTTTAGGTAACTTCGTTATATTGTTTTTTTGTGTGTACGTAGCTACTTAAAACACCACGAAAAGCCTACATCTACGCACAGTGCTGCTAAGTGTATTCATTTGTCTATTTTATTCTTATTTGTGCTTATTGTGAACGTAATTGTTGTTTAGGCTAATTTCGTTTCTGTTTTTGTAGCGTTTGAATGGAAGAACGAGTATACGGGGTGTACCTGAAGGCAGCACACAGTAACCCGTGGTGGAAACTCATTCATCATGAGCTGGACCCTCATGAAGCTAGCAGTTAGCTTTACGCGCTAATCACTGATAGGTGTAATTAATTGATTAGTCGGTCCTTTAGTGGACCGTACATTTATAAACTGTAATTTCACCTGCATATTATTCAAACGACACTCTCCTGCCTGGTGTACTAGCAACCGATTTAACGTGTCGTGTTATGGGAGATAAACGGAGGTCAGACGAGTGGTTGGCTGTCAACAGTAATGACAACAATAAGGTCCACATTGACAGTTCATAGTCTAGCACTGGTAAGGATGATACTGTTTAAACTTGTATTAGCAAAGTCATATTATTAGTACATGGGCTTTGCAGTATTATTGTTGAAACATGGCCGATCCAGGTAGAGCTAAGCAGATTGACTGCAATGCAGTTACCCTAAGTGGATTTTCTTGCTAGCCTTGCTTTGCTAACACAATCTAGCTAACTGACAGTTAATGTCTTGTTTATAAATGTTAGTTCAATAGATATGTTTGAAGCAAGTTGATAAAACCATTTGGAGTTAGACAAGAAACGTTACATTTAGCTAAGTAAGCTAACTTATTAGCTCATGGACATGTATGTTAAATAAGGGGCTGTCCAAACTGTCAACAACAAATGGCTTTGTTGTTAAGTTTTCCACTCTGTTCCCTGTTGATAGTGACAGCAGCGTTGATAACTGTTTGTCCAAAACACCATTGAAACAAGAATTATTATTATTATTTTGTTTACAGTTCAACTATAAAGTGAATCATGCCTGGGAAACTGAAGGCCAAAATTGTGGCAGGGCGCCACTTGCCTGTGATGGACAGAGCCAGTGACCTTACTGATGCTTTTGTAGAGGTGAGTGAAGCCTGCAGATCACGACTTTTAGTTTGCTTTACTGAAACCATTTACACCTGTGACAACATACATTTTACTCTTGGGTTCAGTATGGTCTGTATCTCACTATTAATCAAAGAAACTTCTTGTCTTTTGTCTTTCATTTCTCAGGTTAAGTTTGGAAACACAACTTTTAAAACCGATGTCTGTCCCAAATCCCTCAACCCACAGTGGAACTCAGAATGGTTCAAATTTGAGGTAAAAGGCCTATGAGCTTCTCTTTTCCATTGCAGGACGTGATAGTGTGCCTTTAATACACCACACAATATACATTCATTACATTTTAGAATTTACTCTTATCTGCTCTTTTTTATTCTTTCCCTCTCTTGATTTTTAGGTTGATGATGAGGACTTGCAGGATGAGCCATTGCAGGTCACAGTTTTGGACCACGATACTTACAGTGCTAATGATGCCATAGGGAAAGTTTACATTGACATTGACCCGCTGCTGTGCAGTGAGGCTGCCTCTGTCATCTCTGGCTGGTTCCCTATCTATGATACAATCCACGGTACAACAGGAAACTCATCTGACTATGATAATTGCAAAACTTTCAATATTTACCGTTCTTTATTATAATTTCTATTACTATTGTTTGTTATTAGGTATTCGAGGTGAGATTAATGTTCTCGTCAAAGTGGAGCTTTTCAATGATTTGAACCGCTTCAGACAGTCGTCCTGTGGGGTCAAGTTCTTCTGCAGTAAGTCTGACTTGACTTTCTGTTCACAATTGTTTGTTTACAGTTAAAATACCTTATAAAAAATAATTTGTGTGCTAGCAATGCAGATTGACAAAATGTAGTTTGGGTTTCATTATTTTCAATATGAACAAAAATACAGGTTTTATCACTGCCAATAGTGTATAGTTAAACCAGGAATGATCACTCTTTATGTGCTACAAGTGGAATTATAGCTATAGGAAAGTTTAGATAAACTATTCTCAATTTAAAATCTTTTCATTCTATGTGGTGTTTGTCTAATTGTGTATCGTAGCCTCATCCATTCCACGGTGCTACAAGGCAGCGATGGTACACGGGTTTGTGGAGGAACTTGTGGTGAATGAAGATCCGGAGTACCAGTGGATCGACCGTATCAGAACTCCTCGGGCCTCCAATGAGGCCCGTCAGAGGCTCATCTCTCTCATGTCCGGTAAGAACATTCCCAGTGATCCCTTTTTCATTTTGGCGTGGAGAAAGAAAAATGCGGTCGTTCCTGTTCTGCCTCTTGTTAATATGGCTGTGTTTTACTCCTTATTTAGGAGAGCTACAGAGGAAAATAGGGCTTAAGGTACTGGAGATGGGCGGAAATGCAGTGGTGGGCTATTTGCAGTGTTTTGACCTGGAGGGAGAGTCAGGCCTGGTGGTCCGGGCCATAGGTACCGCCTGCACACTGGAAAAACTCAGCTCTGGAAGCGCCCCTAACTCCAACACGCATATGCACCCTAACACAGCCCCACCTTCCAATGCCTGCAATTCCCCTTCTAAGGATGGAAAGGAGTGAGTATGAACCATCAACACAAGCATGGACCCTGCCTCTTCTAATGTGCAAGTTTGTCTGCAAATCGAGCGTGTGAGAATGGGGAAAGAAGAATGGTGTGTGCATGAGAGGGAGAGCGTGTGGATAAAAGGTAGTGAATGCTAGTGTGTGTATAGCAGTTACTCCTGTGTGTGTCTCAGAATCTTTGATTCCTGTTTGTAGTTGTTTGTTTATTGTGTCATATCTATTGTACTATGAAAACTAACAGCACACAACATATCCTGAGACACACACATGTACAGTGTACACATTCATCCTCCCTCAACGCCCCCGCCCTTGTCTGCTCGGTAGACAGCTGTGGCATTACTTTCTGCTTCTGCATGTTTTAGTGCTGCGTCTTTTTGTGAGTATCTAGATTTCAAATCAAGCTCCTTCACTTTGTTCTGTTGTCCTCATCCTGAGTGGTTAGCTTGCGATTTCATCCAATTACTGTAAGCTTATCTAGAGTTGAGTGCATGTTTACTTTTTTGTATGCATGACATATATAGCTTTGCCAGTGCACATGAGATTTCGTATATTAGGCATGTAAACATCTTTTGGTAGTTTCTGCAAAGGTCTCTCCACTCTTCAACTTTCTGTCAGTTTTTTTTGGGATACATTTCTAAAAACGTTGTATCCATTTTAATACCTTTTCATGCAGAAAATGCAGTTTTCAGCCTTTTTTAAATACGAAAATGTCCTTCATTGGAAACCTATGATTATGTACTGGCTAAACAAGGCATTTAATAACAGCACCTTGGACTCTGGGTATCAGGGATGAACATTTGTATTATTTTCTGAAAATTCATACAGCAAAAGATTAACTATACATTTAGTAAATTATAAAGATTAAATATAGTGAAAATGATCGTTAGTCACAGACCTTTTACTGCTGTCCCTGTGCCTGTTTTGGACTTGTTTTATTTTGTGTTTGCATCCCTGTTGTGCATGTTTGTGTGAGACTGAGATCTTTATCTGAGGGCTATTCAGTTCCTTGCTGCTTTCATGTGGCTTTAAATAGAATAAGAGGGACATAGAGAGAGCGTGAAAACAAATGTTTTTTTTCCTTTTCGTCTCCTTTTACACTCTATTGCAATGTTGTGGTGTTGGTTCTTGTGTGCATCTCTTTCTCCCTCTCTGGCTCTCTGGCTACATTTGGATTGGGACGTTTCTCACTGCTTGTGTCCAAATCGCTCCTCTGTCTTCTCCCTCTGCGTGCTGATTGGCCCAGGTCTCCCCTTGCCCACGGATGCCGCTCCACCCACAACAGCCCAGTGCATTCGGCCTGCAGCTCCCAGAGACTGTCCCAGAACTTCTCTGTCTCTGTCCCCACACTCATCTTCACTGGTACGCAGAGACAGGGAAGGAAATCATACAAAAGAAAGACACAAAGTTTTAAATACAAAGAGAAGTAATATGAAAGGAGAAAAGTGAATATATTTTTGCTGGAGTTTGGTAGGTTGACAGTCCAATAGTAGTGATAAAGCCATTCTGTAGACTGAGATATCAAGACAAAGAATGAAGACAGACCCTTTACCTTCTTTATAGCAGGCCCAAACTTTCATACTAGGCTGAAAGCCCTCTTCCCAGTGTCATCTCCCCACGGTAGAGGGTGGGCAGGTTTCCCGTTGCATCCTTCTGCAAGGGCCTCTGATCTCTCCACAGTCACCTGACCTTTTCTTCCCTCCACTGGGACACATGCTTCAGCTCCTTATCCTCTATCCAATCTCACCTTCTTGTGTTTTGCCATAGTGCTTTCTTTAGTTTAATGTTTGTGGATGTTTGTGTTTTTGCTTTCCATGCTTGCTTTATTTTTTCTTCTCCAACCATCTGTAGCACCTCAAACACGCCTCACCCAATACTAACAAATCATACATTAACACAGAAACCTCCCCAAAAAACCGCAACGATGACCCAGTCCTGTGTATACACACACCCACACACTCAGAGGGTGAGGTGGTGACTGACGTGTGTGTGTGTGTCATGTTCTCCTGGCAGGCCGGTATTTGCTGAGGACCTGACCCTGTCCTCCGGCCCGTCAACCCCTTTCAGAGCCCTCCCCACCACCTCCTCCTCCTCCCCTCCCCCCTTCTCTCCCTCCAAGCCATGCAGCCGCCAGTCCTCATCATCAGACACAGACCTCAGTTTGACGCCCAAGACGGGTAAGGACACGTGGCCCCATCTTCTACTCCCATTCTAACCCCTCCATTCTCCCTCACCTCATTGTGGTGCTACTATGGTGGTATTTTTTTTTTCAATGTTTTGTTTATTTTATGTTTTACATGGTTCTGTTAAAATTATTTTATAATAAATAAAACATGTCATGTCCCATCCTTTCCCTTCTGAGTGGCTTGGTGTGTCTTCTTTTTCCCCCACTATTGAACAAAAATAATCACGATTTCTTTAAAATGTGCTTAATTTTGTGAAGACACACCATATCCCCCCTTGTTGTTGTTGTTGTTGTTGTTGTTGTTGTAGAAGCATTGTGTCCCATGAGGGGCTGTTTGCTGATCTAAGGTCACTTCTTCATTAGCAGCCATTATGGTTAATCATTGAAGAAAAGGTAAGTTTAGTGAAACCCTGCCCTCAAGGACATATTCATTAACACAGTTCAGCTGTAATCGACTGTTTAGCCTGAAGATCCTTGTTACCAGAGCCGCTCCCCGGACCCCTCAGGTGGCGACCAGCAGTCCCCCAAGTCAACATCCCTCCTCATTGTTTCCTCTCCTTTCCTTTCTTATCATATTTCATCTGCTCTGTCATATAATTCTCATATTCTCTGCACCTGGCTAACGAGAACACTTCCTTTGTTGAGCATTGCGCTTAGCAAATGAAGTGAAACAAAATGATACATTTAATCTGTCAGTTTATTCTTTCTCTACGCTACCGCCCTTTTCTCCCCGTCACGTCCTTACCCCCCTCCTTGTTGTTGTGTTTTTGACTCCTCTCCTTTTTTGCTCTGCCTGTCTGCCATTCTGAATATATCTGTTTCTCTGTGCACCCTCCATCTGTTTTTCTGCTGGATAGTGAAGCCAGTGAGAAGCAGGCCTGGGATCTTCCTGTGCCCCAGCTCCCCCACCCTCTCCACAGACACTCTGTCCCTTTCTGGTTCTGGCTCAGTGATCTGTGGTCACAACTCTGCTCATAGAGCCAGCACCCCGCCCCCTCCCTTCAGCGTCCACTCAGACACTGTCTTGCTGAGAAAAAGCGTGTCCTTCACAGAGGACCTGCTGCTGGCAGCCTCCGGTATAGTAGGACCGCTGTGTGTCACAAAGTAACGGAACCTCATGACAGTGTTGGCGCCTCTCTTGTATATTGGGTCAACAGCAGAACTGTTCAGATTGACTTGGTGTTATCCGAAACAAATGAACCATGCATGGTGCAACTGCCCAGAGCTTATTGTGACACAACACTACTGACTAACTTAAAGTCCTACTCCAGCATGTGGTTTGATGTATTTATCAGGCATACCTTATTCTAGGCTCAGTATTAATATATGAATAGGAAAACATTTTAAGAGTAGGGTAGTCTTAGCATGAGGGTAAAGCAGGTTTGTTTACTGTCTTCTGTCTAGGGTGTTCTGTCAGCTGTTGCTTTTACTTGGTTTGTCAGAATAACTTAATACTGCAATGTAAATAATCAACTGACAGTTTGAATTTTTAGTGCATTGATGTGTGTGTTTCAAGTAACAACCACTTAAGCTGGACTCCTCTCTATGATCAGGAATGGGCAATGGAGGCAGCGCCGGGAAGGAGGCGGGGCCTCTGAAGACCCTGCTCAGACAGCAGACGCAGACGGCTCTTGAGCAGAGGGTACGATGACTCAACTCAACATATTCTCATACATGTATTTACCAACTAAATTGCAGACATTTGAGACTGAACTACCCTGCACGATTTAAGTTTCATGAATTTCACAGACACTGTGTTTTGTTTCAGACTGGGCCTTGATTGACTGGCTACATCACTGCAATGAAACACATAAGAAATAAACACTTCATAGTCAAAGTAGTGAGCTAGACTTAGCATTTATGAGATGCTTTGAAAACTAGTTTGCATTAAGTGTTTTAGTCTCAGATGTCTCACATTGTCAAACACTTTTTTCACACACCTGCATTTTTTGTGAAAGATCACTAATTTACATGTACGTGTTTAATGGGGAGTGGGTCTGTGTAAGGGCAAGTAATGTTCCCTTTCTTTGTCCTTTTGACCATTTGTGCTACTCAGGGAGCGTCCTCCTCTGGGTTATTGTTAAACGCCAGGGTATGTCCCATCAGTGTGGCACTTCCTCTCTCTCCACCTTTCCCCTAACACCCTGACCAACTGATGGCCACCACCACCACCACGTCTGATCAACTCCTAACCTGTCCCTCCTGTGCTGTCTGTAGATCTCAGAGTGGCAGGCTGGGGCATGGCAGGTGGTCCTTGTGTGACCCCTGCTTTTGTATTTGCTCGGCCCCCATCGGCACACTCTAAAAGATTCACAGACATGTTTGCCGGAGGGCTCGGAGGCTAGGAGTTGTGTTCCCTTCAAGTTTGAAGGGTTGCGTGACTGTGCGTGTGTGTGCCTTCTGGATACTCATGTCAAACACCTCCCCTCCTTTCTGAATTATTTTCCTGATTCTGATTTGGTTATACTGTGTCAACAATGGGAATGAGCACGCTCACCTCATCCTCATTCTTGCCTCCTTGCTCCGAGTGGGAGGAGTTCTCAGTTAAAGTAGTAGCTATCTCCCTTGCTGGAGTACCGGACAAGAAACAAGCTTATCTGTGGTCCCACCTGATTGTTCCCACCAAAGCCATTCATCACATCTACATGCATGTTTGGACGTCCCTCAGATTTTCTTTAAAGGTGGTCATTACTTCAAACTATACAAAGAGGCTAGCAGGCGGGACAAGTATTTCCAGCTCCTTTCGTGAGTGCATGGATTAGAATGATTTGACTGGAAGCAAAATACCAACTGTCATGTTAATGGACAGTATAGCATGTAAATACCTTCAGCCAGGACCTTGTGTGTGTGTTTGTCCTTCACTTTCAACTCCAAACCTAATTGATTCATTTATATAGATTTGCAAGGATTGAATGGATCACTGAATCAGTGGTACCAAATACAGTATGTAGGCTTCATATTAAAAAAAAAAAAAAAAAGATTCAATCACTTCCAGATCTATTTGAAATGTTTGTCTACAAGTGTAGCCTGGAATGGATCGAGTGAGGGACTACTCAGGGGTAAACCTTGCATGGGGGAGACACCATCAAACTCAACCCTTGCTGCATGTTGGCACTATTCCTCACACAACAATAGTTTTAAGCCTACACACACCAGTCAAAGATACAGGGAAAAACATGTTTCTTGTAATCAATACATTTTTACTATATGCCTTGAGAGACTAATTTAAACATTTAAATATATGTATTCTTGCACCTTTAGCCCCAATAAAAATATTAGATTAACAAATGTTTTCACTAAGATATATACTTCTGAATAACAATACAATCTGATTAAGTTTTAGAACCAATGAGCAGTGACTGATGATTAGTAAAAAGATACTTTGGCAAGTCCAGAGTGTGTTCTCCCTTACTGTAAGTGACACAACTGTTTTCTATCTGCAGGAGTTCCCATTTTTCACCTTGACGTCGTTCCCTCCTGGCTTTCTGGTTCATGTCGGTGGAGTGGTCAGCGCTCGTTCTGTCAAACTATTGGACCGTATACACAACCCTGGTGAGTGCAGCGCTAATAGGCACATCGCTTTCTAATGTCCATTGTCTTTCGAGCGATACGAGTGAGCTCCTCCATTGACCTATATTATCGTGTGAGTGTGCTGTTGCAACTGGCTGTAATGCTTCCCATTACTATCTCGTTCTGTGTCCTAGTCCCAATCAGTTTGATTGTTTAGAACAATTATGTTGAAAGACTTCAGTTCTGTTCCAAAGCAGGTGAAAGCTGTTCCTGGTCACACTTTTAGGCTGTAGCATTTTGATGGAAATTAAGTTAGCACAGGCTCTTCATTGGTTGTGTCAAACCCGTTATACGGATAGGGGCAACTTTCACCTTGTGATTGACTGACTGGCTTTGTCGTATGTAAAGTCTGTTCTGGTCATGTGATGGCTGTGAGTGTGTGTGTCGCTGTGTTAATTGTGTGCTGAGGTGCTGCTCCCTGGAGGTGAGGTGCAGTACTGTTGCATGGCTCCATTCTGTCGCCTGCTGCTTCTGTTGTCTGGTGTTGTTGGCTGCAGGTGGCGCTGTGGTGAGGTACTGTGGTGTTTTTAAAATGTGCTCATCAATTATCAAATAAGATTCTTAACTCTATGTTGAAATCATCATTCAAATAAGACACTTGCCCATAGGCAAGTACCTGCCTGTTAAAGATCTTAGTAGCTTCAGTAAATAATACCCTTGCTAGTTTAATGGTCTTTTACAACTTTGACTCTAGGTTGTTTGAAAATGTAGGAACAGGGGAGCGCTCATTAATGTTGGCTGTGTTACAATAAGCCTTTTCTATTTAGAGATGTTCAGGGAAACTAATATAAGATATCCAAAAAACACTGTACTGATAATCTTCAAGAAGGTCTATGCATATAATAAGTTAGCCTACAGTATATCTCTTTAACTAACTAGTGTAAACAGAATAGCTTTCTTAAGGTTTTTGCTGATCCAAAATTGCTGGTTTAACAGCTCTGCTCAATGTCACTATGTCTTGACTATAATTACTACAGAGCTTATAAGGCACCCTGTGGAGTTTTTGACCACAAGTAGCGATAGTTTTACAAGTTGTGGCCTGTTTTTGTTTGTATCATGCACAAGGATGCACAAGCATGCAGATGATGCGAACCATCTACTAGTTTTGGCAATGACTGGCAACAATTTAAAAAGTAAAAACATCAACTTTCTAAGTTTGTTTCACCTCAAACATATATACAGAAACCCTGAATGTATACCAACTGTTAACTCCACAGGGAGTGGAGGTAAACCTGACTTAGACTGATGCTGCATGCTCCTTTTTTTTATTATAGCTTCTCTTCTCCAATTTTCTTTGCTATTTTCAATTTCTTTTTTGTCAGTCATCTTCTTTCTAGATTGTATTAGAAGGCCATAATATAGTTTGTAGTACTTTTTCTAGTGACTGTGAGTTCTGTCTGTCTTTGCATAGTGATTGTGGAGTGCTGCTGTTGTGCTGTGCTTGTTTGTTGGACTCTCTCTTTTATTTTTCTCTCTTTTCTGTACTAACGGTGTGTTCTGGCCCAGCCTTGGGTAACACTCGCTCATACAAACTGCTAGACTGGAATAGTGTCACTGCAGGTATTTCCCCCCTTTTACTGCTCTCACCCACAGGAGTAATGGCAGCTCACTGGAGTGAGGCTTGTGCCCTCATAGCATGCACCCAACACTGAAGTCTTGAGAACAGCTAGGCTTCATATCTATATCAACAAAGAAATTCATCAAAAGCCAGTCCGACAGTGTTACACTGAACATTGATCTATTCAGTGAGCTGCCATTCTCCACTCTCTAAACTGTGTGAGTGTGTGCTGGGCTGAGTTGAGCATGCGCTGTGTCCCCACCCCACCCGATCGAAACCTGGCCTGGCTCCCCCCCCCAGCTCATCCTGCTGCACAGAAGAGCTGCAGCTCTTCCCCTAACGTTGTCCCCGCGCTGTTCTAACGCTTCCTGAATCAGCATCGTGGTCAAACCTGTCTAGACCAGAGGAGGTTTAGGAGGTTTACTGTGTGACAGAGAGCCACTGACGCATGTGCATCCCTAACTCACTGGGCCATATTCATACTGAGAGAGAGTGAGAGAGAAGGAGGGATGGATGCAAGGAAGGAGGGGTGATTTTATGGGTGGCAGTTGAGGAAAATAAAAAAAATGGATTTGGGATGAATGATTGGGATGGAAGGAAACATGAACTTGGGTAATGGAGGAAGAATGCCATCACTCAATATTATCTAACTCAAAAACTAGATTTAATGGACTCTGGTGAATGAATATGGCCCTTCTCTGCCCATGAGCGTACACATGGTCATGAGCGTGCACGTTGGTGAGCCTGTGCCTGTGTGACATGCTGCTTCTGGTTTAAAGGGCCTGATGCCTGGCCATCAGTCGTTATTCTTCATCTCTTCTCCAAATCTTCCCCTCATTCATTCCTCCCCTGTCTCACCCAGAAGTCTCTCTCTCTTCTTTTTTTGGGGCCCTGTCAGCATGTGGCCCTGACTGACAGGGAGACATGGGGTGTGGCTCAATACTCTAATGTAGCTCCTTTCATGTCTTCTTTGTTTAGTGATCCAGAATTGAGTGAGATCAAACTCACAACTGGCAATGATTAGGCTCTCGCGAAGGATTTGGATGTAACAGTGGTGGAGTTAAGCCTCATGAGATTATTGAAACCCACCCATGGTTTAGCCTAATTATGATGAAGGCTCAATCCCTTTGAACTTGAAACGTTTGTCAACAATGTAGAGACACTAATCACATCAGGCATTTTTTTGTAGTAACTCTTTTACTATCCAGGAGGATCTTCTTTCTTTAGTCAGAAGCCACAACACGGCTCTGTATCTCTCACCAGTGTCCTTTTGTTCTGAAAGGAGACAGAGAATTGAGTGACAAAACGATTATAGATCATATGCATTTAAAGAACACACAAGTAAGCAAACCGTTGACTCTGCCTTCATCATCATCCTTAAAACTCTCATTTTATCATTCATAATATCACTTTGTTTCACAAAATGATACTCGGTTTTGGCTTGCTTTGAAACATTGTTTAATTCATATTTCATCAGTGTATTGTTATGATGTGTGTTTTATTTTCTGGTTATTTTTCACATTGGCAACAGATTAGATACAGGCTTGTCATATTTCCTGTTTGAGTGTGTGTAGTGTCAGGAAGTATTCTTTTTTTAATTGAACAACGTCGACAGTTAACTAGGTAAGCTTTACTCTTGATAGCAGTAGAAAGACTCCAGTGTTCAGTGAGGTTTTATTGGATAATTCAGCCACCTGGAATGGTTCTTAAAAATTGTCTGACTCTGAGTTTTGTGTTTTCCAGATGAGCCAGAGACTCGCGACGCCTGGTGGGAGGAGATACGCCAGGAGATCAAATCTCATGCCAAAGCTCTTGGTTGCCATGCTGTGGTGGGGTACAGTGAGAGCACTAGCATCTGGTATGTAGTAGTACAAATATTTCCTTTTTCTGCCTGCTTTGCTTATTGTTGATGTTCATTTTATAACCCAGTTAGTTTTAAACAAGTTCCCGTTGTGTTCTCATCTTCTTCCCTTTCTTCCTCTACCTCCCCTTGACCCAGTGAGGAAGTGTGTATCCAAGTTCCCGTTGTGTTCTCATCTTCTTCCCTTTCTTCCTCTACCTCCCCTTGACCCAGTGAGGAAGTGTGTATCCTGTCAGCCTCAGGCACAGCAGCCATCCTGAATCCTCGATATATGCGCGAAGGCTGCCTCGACATCGTAATCGGCGACCACAGGTTGATATGATTTATGACTGACTGATTTTAATCTTTGTTTGTATACTCTTTATGTCAGCACAGCTTGAATTGAGTTTTGAGGATGATGCCAGATGGTGTGTGTTTTTTTGCAGGTTTGAGGAGCCGTCTCCTCCGAGTTGTGGTTTCTGCCACATCCCCTATGATGAGCTCAACATGCCCTTTCCAGCCCAGCTCACTTACTGCTACCAGTGCAGGCGGCAAAAGGTGTCAAATATATTCATCTTGATTGCCGAAATCGTGTAAATCGTTGTCCCATTTATTAAAATGGTGGGAAAAAGCATGAATTAGTAGTAATAATTGTTATGTGTCTTCAAGGTTCCTGATGTGCTCTTCACAACAATTGACCTGCCACCAGAAGCAGCTGTCACAGGAAAGGGCTGCCTTATCCAGGCCAGGTAAAACATGTCACAGTTAAATGGCTTCAAGCCGTTTTAAACTGATTTCCAACGTAAAGAAGAAACACTAACGCTGGATCTTAAAGAAACTCCATTTAAATAGCAGAAGATATATTTCCAATGACAGTAACATGGTTTAAACCAGTGGTTCTCCACTGGTCAGCCCTCGGGACCCACTTTTTACTTGGTCAAAACATCGGGACCCAACATTTTGAAGCACTCAAATCTATTCAACAAAAAAACGTGCTGTAAATTAGACCCTCCAGAAAAACGCGATTCTGTGATCGCAGAATTTACTGCATAATCCGCAAAATAGCGCATATTTTTAAAAGGCCGCATATTTATCAAAAGGCCGCAGAATCCCCGCATTTTTCCACACAAAGTTGAGGGAAAAAAAGTTAACTCGTCTTGACGTGACGTCATCAGCTCGCGCATCACAGAATGTAAACAACACTGTATAGAGTCAACGCGTGGAGCTCACACGATAGAGAAAACACCAAAATGAACAAATCTAATCCATCTCATTTACCGACGAACATTTCTACTAAAGACCGGGCAAAAAGTGGGGGGAAACTATTCTGCACCCCGTGCAACTGTGTGTTGGAGCATAAGAGAAAATCGACTGTGACGACCCACTTTGATTCATTCAAACATTCGAAAATGCTTTCTGCTGCTGCGGACAAGAAAGCCAAACAACTCACGTTCACCGAGGCATCAACCTCCAAAACCCTTTCGAGGGCTACAAGAAACAAAGTGAGTAGCCTACAAGATTGAAGCTGGTCAGATAACGAACGAGTAAATGAAAACAGAATGAGGCGGGAAGTGTGTGTGTGTGTGGTGTGTGTGTGTGTGGGGGGGGGGGGCGTGAGATTAAAATAGCCCAATTGCTTTTACAATAAATAAACATTGAATGTGTTTTTAATTGAATAGTAAAGGGGTTTAACGTTAGTGGCAGGTTGTGTGTGAGAGAGAATAAATAAGACAGCCCAATATTTAAAAAAATTGTTATTCTTTTTTCCCGCATATTTAGCATATTTCGCAACTTCCGGCAATTTCACCGCATAAAATCACATAAAAACCCCGCATGTTTAATCGCATAATCAAGGATTTTAGCCCGCGTTTTTCTGGAGGGTCTATGTAATATACACTTTTCAGCATACAATATTAATAAAAGTGAAGTACAATGCATATATCCCTTATATCTCCTCACAGAACTAAAGTATGCTTTTAAAAAAGGTTTAATGAGATGATGGAATCAAAGCTGAACTACTGTATTTAAAAAGGCACACATGCTGGAAACCCAGCCCCAGCAGGGGGGTCTGGGGGGATTCTCCCCCAGGAGATTTTTAGAAATACTAACATAAACTATGCATTCTGGTACACTCTGAGAAGAAAATAAATACATTTATTACTACCCGACATATTAATAATATTTTATGCCATTTTTCGTTTTTCACTTTGTTCTGACATCTTGCTGCGAGAAGAGTAAAGAGGAGATAGTCTGTGTGACTTACTTTAAATTGTGGGTAAGGGTAGATAGATCCCATGGTTCTGTGACCTGTCAATCATCAAACCGGGGGTCATATTTCATTATGTGTTCATTTTATCTGAAGTTGTACCCATTCTTGTATAAAGAAGAGTTCTACCGCAGTTATTCTCCGTGGGGACTTCCGGTCAGAAGACTCGAAAAAAAATCAGCAAAGATATTTTATTGAGAAGATGATCACTACGTGACAGAAGTTTTCAAAACCGTTTGTGGTCTCCGGGTCCAACGCCGACTGCATGCGCAGCGTTAGAAAATCGGGCCTTCAAAATAAAAGTTTGACTTGACCAGTTGAGAACCACTGGTTTAAACGATTTTTTAAAGTAATATTTAGTGCAGTCAAATGTCGCATAGGGACAGGGTAGATTTATTAAGAAAATGATTAATAAAAAAAACACCTTAATAATGTACAATGTTAATTCCCTCTAAATCAGTTTGATCACATGATCTCCCAACATGCTGTGGCAGCTTGAAAGCTGATCACACAAAGACGTTGATAAAAGTGAGTTAATGCCAGTGTTTATTGTCTTCTAGGCTTTGTCGTTTAAAAAAGAAGGCCCAGGGTGAAGTGAATGCGACGGCCATCTCCAACCTGCTGCCGTTCATGGAGTACGAGCTGCACACCCAGCTGATGAACAAGCTGAAGCTGCGGAGCATGAACGCTCTGTTCGGCCTGCACATACAGATCAGTGTCGGAGAGAACATGCTGCTGGGTCTGGCTGTAGGTTGACATTTAAGGGTGAACGGCTTATTCAGCCATTTGTGTGTTGTCCTTAAAATGAGTGTGTGTGTTCAGTCTGCTACAGGAGTCTACCTGACAGCCCTGCCGGCTCCAGGGGCCATCCAGATTGCGGGGAAAACACCTGGTGAGATGAGCAATGACCACCACATCCTCACCATTCAGAAAAGGATCAATGACACCATTGCCAAGAACAAGGAGCTCTATCAGATTAACCCTCCGGTGAGACCCGAAACACATGCAGCCACAGTAAATGAATCTATGGAACACTGTGATTAGGTCTGCAAGGCATAGCCTATCATGCCGCTGCTAAGTAGGTCTCTACAATGTCTTTTTTAACACTACAGTATTCAGAGTACCAAGTGGGTACCCAAAAATAAATAATATGCTGTTAACAGAAAGCTTGTGGAACAAAAATGTTACGTTTTTGTGTATTTTAGGGCTTTAATGTCAGAATCGTACCTGCAGTTAATGGCTAGTTAATACTTAAGAATTGTGCCTGTCACATACATGTTGAGGCTTAAGCCTTTCCATTGTTTTGGGTATAATTCTCTCTTTGTTCAAAATCATGTATCATACATTATATAGCCTGTTCTTTGTAAATCGTGATAAACTTACCCCTCTTGTCTCTCTCTGGTTATTAAAGAAATTATTTGCCCTGGACCCTGAGGTGTTCTGCGGCATAAACATGGTACTGAGCACGGCGACTTTTAGCTGTGAGACGCAGCAAAGCATGACAAATATTCACTGTATTAATCACAATACTACACTGCTTTTACTATACCTGGATAACCAGTGGGGTCATTTGGGAGCAGGTAGATGTGTAAGTGACTCCAGAGTCACTTCTCAAGGGCAAACCACTGTAGACCCATTGTATCTGTGTTGATGTACTTGTATTATGAACATCTACCCTGCCCATTCAAACTCTCACCTGTATATTTTTGGGAGGTGTTTGTGTGTGTATGTGCCACTCCTTACTCTTTCTGATGTGCGCGCGTGCGTGTGTAATGATGCAGCCAATACTTCAGTGAGTGTGAGCATGTGGTGTGGTATTAACATAGACTTTATACTAGATTTACAGTGCAGGAACATGTGAGATGCAGACGTGCGCTGCTGCTGTATTCTGCTGTTCACTTAGACAGCCAGTCTGCTCAGGTTTGTTTCCCTTTGCTTTGCAGGAGCCGACAGAAGAGGTTGTTGGTTCTCCGATTCCTGAGCCCAGGCAACGATCCAGACTTTTCCGCTCCCACTCAGAAAGCTCAGATGAACAGTCAGAACTGGACCTCTCCCATGGCAAGAAGGATGCCTTTGTCCTGGAGGTGTGTATCAATACAACATGTGTAAATGCAATCATTTCAATGGAAAAGTTTAAGAATTTGCTGTCATTTCCATAGATTGATGACACTGACGCTGTGGAGGACATCCACTCTCTCCTCATGGATGCTTCTACCCCCGCAGGTACTGTATACTCTCATTTATTGAATTTAACAAGAAATGTGTTGTATTTTAGTATACTGAAAGCAGCAATATGGTATGCCTATACTTGTTTTCATACCTTATCCTCACATCCTGCAGCCTTAAAGTGAATCATTATGCACTCACTGCACTCAGGTATCTCCCTATTGGGTCGAGGATCTGACAAATGTCAAATCTCTTTGCCTCTTCATCTTTGGCCATTCCACTTTTAGGTTTCTACAGTTGCAACACGGAGACCATGCCTGGGATTTTCAACTGGACTTCAGGGGTTCAGGTTAGTGTTCATAATACAGCATTACATCCTTCACAGTAGGGCTTCTCAATTAATCGTATTTTAAACGCAATTACGATTATGGCTTGCAACGATTACGAAAACAACGTAATCTAAATAAAACGATTCTTTTTTTTCAAATTATTATTATTACTTTTTCTTTTTTTTTATTATTACTTTTTTTTATTGGTTTTTCAGGTGATTTTTATACTTAAAGTTCAGGGTAAGCAACGGTTAAAAACATGCTGTTCACATTTTTTTTCTCCAATAAATTGATGTTTTCAAAGTAAATAGATAATTGTTTTTAATAATCGTGATATCAATTATTGACCCAAATAATCGAGATTAGGATTTTTGCCATAATCAAGCAGCCCTACTTCACAGTTCACAGCAAACCTTCTATTATCTTAACTAAAAACTATTTTGGAGGGGCTTTTTTATTTCAATTACCATTGATATGTACATTTAATGTTTTTCAAACGCTGCAATTTAAACATAATTAAGCAAATCTACATCTACAGGAAAGGCAAAACTATTATATTTCAGGAAATGTATTGCTTTAATTGTATATTTCATGCTATGTGTTTCTGCTACTGTCTTGCAGATGTTTACATCAGTGAGGGTCTTTAGGTTGAGTAATGCCAATCTTACTAACCAAGGCTTGAACAAGATCTTCACTGACCTTTGTGAGAATCTGCTAAAGGTAAGAAGGCCTCTATTGATCAGTTGGTAACTACGTCCTCTTTGGTGCAATACTTATCCTTTGTAACGGGCATGTGTAAGGCTGTTAAACTCTGACAATGGTCCTTGTATTTCTTGTGTTTTGAATAAAGAGTTTCATGTAATTTCAATGTGTTTTTTTTTCAGAGTTTTTACTTCAAGTTGCGCTCAATGATCCCCTGCTGTCTGTGTAAGCTCAACTTCACTGTAGCAGTACCAGAAGAAGAACTCATACAGGTGAGAGGCTTCAGGCCATCTCTGATTTTTGAAATGGCAACAAAACTGAATTTATGAGTCAAATCCAATAAAAATAAAAAATAAAAAAAAGTTTCTCATATCTATTAATGTGCCTCTGCCTTGCAGGTTGCAGTTACAGCTGTTGCCATGACATTTGACAAAGACCAGAATCAGGAGAGGCCGGCAGACAAGCCCCCCACCAAAGGTACAGTATATCTGGTTAAAGGGAGTTATTGATTGTTTTAGGGTATGTTTTTAACATTTTATTCTCACACAAAGTCAGACAATACCTTCAATACCTTGAGGTTTTATATAATGCAGGGTTAGTCTTGTGTTAAAAGCTTTATTTAAAAATAAAAACATTCCATTGCAACATACTTTGAAACTACAAATAGTTATTCATATTTAACCACTGTAAGTTTGAGATATGTGTTTCCTGTGTTGCTTTCTATTAGAACATTTTGATTAGGAATGCCATCTACTGTATCTTTAAAAGCTTTAACGCTGTATCTCTGAGCTGTGATTGGCTAGTGTTAGTATTCAACAAACCTCCAAACTACTTGCAAAAAACCAGGTTGTTTCAGAAGTAGTGAAGTAAGAAAACGGAACAGAACCACAAAAGAAAAAACATCTCTTTGGTTGTGTTTGAAATCTAGAGCACGGGAGTAATTCTATGTGCTTCTTTCCAGGAGGAGGTGAGACTGAAGAGCAGCTGCAGTTCCCCATGGAGTTATGTGCAGACGCAGCAGCAGGCAACACTCAGCAAGCATCCAAAACCTCAGGTAGCTTTTTAAAAAGAAATTGTTTTAATTTCTTCCTCACCACCTCCTCCATCCTGCTTGAATAACAGGCACTGCCCATCTCCTCCACTAACAACTATAGGTACAGTCTCTTTACTCACCCCATCCGCAAAGCTCTGCCACAATCAGCTGGTGATGGTTCGTTTACCAGGTAAATAAACAGTTGTGGGTCATAGCCCAGTGTGTCCAGTTTGAAGTGAACTTAGATGACCGTGTGGTGTTGTCTAGATGAGATGTCATGCTCGAAAAGCAGCATGGCTTACCTTTCATTCACTTGAATTGAACAATGAGCAAGCAGCTGGTCCCGGCTATAGTACTGACTATAAAAGGAGCATTTGGATGTGCAAAAGATGTATGAGAAGGTGAAAGCTAAGTAACACATGCTGTGTAGGCCTTGTGGCAAGGGACTGTTGAAGCCTTTTCGCTCCCTGCCAAGTGCAAAGTTAGATTTTGACGTGTGTTTGTGTGTGTGTGTGTGTGTGTGTGTGTGTGTGTTTGTGTGTGACAGGTTTCCCAGAGAGCACCAACGTCTCATCCAGAGGTGAGCCTCTTTCCCCCCCACCCTCTCTCCCTGCTACCTCAACTACTACACTTCTGTTTTGGACTTTCATTCTATTTACCTCGGACAGAGTTATCCTGCATCACTCCCAAACCTCATCCACTTTTGTTTCTTTTATGTTTGTTGTATTTGTCCTGTTTTCTTTCTTCTTTTGTTCTCTTGTTGTCGTTGTTGTTGCGTTTGTGTATGTTTGGTTGTGGGCTGTGTTTGTGTGTGTGTGTTTGTGTTTGTGTGTCTGTGTTCTCTCCAGCTGCCTCCGTTGATTACGGTTCCTTTGCAGACAGATGCAGCACCTGGCTAGAGCTGCTTAGGCTGAAAGCTCACACCATAAGACGAGGATCAGTTAAGACAAGTAGGAGGACACAGTCTCTAGCACACTCCGGTGATGATACCCACAAATACAGAACACCGTTTCACGAGCAACCACACACACAAACACACACAAACACACACACAAACAATGACAAACCCCTCCATGCATGCCGCTGGGGGGCGGAGCAACGTAAATGAAACACCAGCTTTTAGCTTGAGTTTGAACGTTGAAGCCCCGCCCCTCAGAAGGATCCACAAGCAGCTGCTTGGCTTTGAAATACCTGTAGCCATGGCAAATATGATGACAAATTATCTGTAAGGGTTAAATGTATCAATTTGATGAAAATAACTGGAGGAATTCCAGTGACTTGATTTCCTTCTCAGCACGCATGAGTGAATGTACCTAAGCTGAGATCCCATGTTTTAAGGATAAACTGTACAAAAACTAATTGGGACACATAAAATGTGGTATCAATGTGGGGTGGGCAGGGGGCATTGCTTTTCTGCAAGATCTGGTTGGATTTTCAGTCCTGTGCACATAAGTGAACTACAATCTAACGTGTGGCTCTGAAGGTTCCTGGTTTGATGGATGTAAGCCACGTCAGGTAAATCTGCAGTAAGATGATGGAGCATCTTTCACACTCTGGCTCGTGTACATGTGCCCAGCTCAGCTCATAGCAGTCTATGTCCGTCTCCATTTCTCAAGCTTCTTTCACAAATGAAAAAGTATCTAAACATGTTCTCGTGTACTTCACTGTACAGAAAAAACTGTATTCACACTTGTAAGCATACACAGCTGTGTCCAGGTCTGTCCGTCTGTCTGCAGACACTGTTTAACTGTCTTGTCTGTTTGCTTCAACTGCACGGTATGCATGGCAGCGCACGCTTTCCAAGTGATTGTCTTGGCACCACACATCCTCACCACTGCATGTCAAGTCACACACTCACACACACAACTGACATACTCACAGATAGGTGCATATATGTTAGTCCAGCCGTGAAAAAGCTAACAGGAGTTTTGCACAAACATTTCACATTCACATTTCTTTCTGCTTTAAAGTTCATATCTGTTTTTATTTTCCCACAATTTTTTATTTTCTGGTTTCTCCATTCCTTTTCGTCTTTTTTCCTTTTCCTCTCCTCTTGTTTTCTTTTCACATGTCCCTGTTTTGGACCTCTGCCTGCTCTGTCTGAACTTACAGTCTCATCTTTGGAGCGCTGCAGTCCGCTGCCCGAGGGACGCTCTCGCTCGCTGCGCTCCACACGCTCGTTCGGGAGCAGTTCGGTCGCCGTGGTGAAGATGACGCCGCTCTCTTTCCTCCCTGGGACACGCATCATCAAATACCTTGGGATCATCAACATGTTTTTCATAAGAGAGACAACATCGTTACGGGAGGTATGACTGCAAAGACGAGCTACACATGCAAAGGCCCCAGGTTCTTTGTTCAAAGTTTAGACATCCCTGATATGTGTGTGTTTGTCCTCTGCAGGAAGGTGGTGTCAGTGGCTTCCTCCATTCCTTCATAGCAGAGGTGTTTGCCATGGTTCGAGCCCATGTAGCAGCCTTGGGTGGGAATGCAGTGGTGTCCTACAGCATGAAGGAGTGTATGTTGATGGAAAATCCAAACAAGAACCAGGTACCCTCCCACACGCACAGACGTATTTACCTATTACATTCCATCTATACATTAGTGTTGGCCTGTCATGACTACTTATTAATTATTCCAACAAGACAATGTCAGTTTAAAACCTGATTATAATAATAATGAAAAAGTTAAATCATGCAAATACACCGTTTTTTACAACCACTTAACTCTTGAGAATATTCAGTCATTGGAATTGGATTGTGAAAAAGATATTAAAATATCCAAAATAAATAAATATCATTTTAAAACACACAATCAGAACAATAAATAATATGGACTCTTCAAGCTCTCTCAACAAGATTTCAATTGACATTCATTTCACATATGGATATAAAGAATCATTAAGTCCTTAGGTCATACACTACAGGTCAAACACGACCATTCCAGTTTTGAAATGGTTAGAACCTTCTTTCTTTTTACAAATGTGCAAATGATGAACATATTAGCATATTAGTAACAACAACAAAATGTCTCTCTAACTACTTAATCCCAAAATGTTCCTACACCGGAGCTGTGGACAAAAGTAATTATAGTAACAGGCCTACATGTAAGCACAATGACTAACTCTCTGCATCCTCAGGTCTCACAATTCTTCTTATAGATTAATCTGCCTGTCTTTTTTCTTCCTCAAGGCTCAGTGCCTCATTAATGTGAGTGGGGATGCCGTCATCTGTGTCAGAGAGACGGACCCGGAGCCAACTCCCTCAACCTCAAATATCGGACAGATCTGCCCTAGTGGAACAGATGTGACTACATGACAGTGAAACACTGAGCCTCACCTTGTTTGCAGGACACACAATCTGAGTGGAAACGCCCTCTGAGTCTAGCCGTCCAAATACGAGTAATTTCTGTCTGCCTTAAAACTCTGTAAAAGATCCAAAGGTTTGGACGCAGGCAACAAAGAATTACTCGCACACTTCAAAAAATGCAGTCTGGATTAATATGGGAGTGCAGGGTGTCTGTGTTTTTCTCTGTGTCAAGCATGAGAGCATTTGCAGGTACTGATGTATCTCTTTGGGAATGAAGTAATGTGAGGGTTTTTTTAACAGAAGTCTAAGGATGCCTCTGTATTTTGCCTATGTATTACATCCGTCCATATTGGTGACACCCAAAGCGAGTGTGTCTGCATTTACTTTGAGTTTGGGCAGAAGTGACGTGTGAGGCAGCTATGACTAATGTGTCCATCCACAGCTCACAGGGAAAGTCATGGCCTCGCGAAAAAATACACCGTTGTAAACCATCAATTAATTTGATTGATGTCATTTGTGTTGGGCTCTGTTTTAGAGCAACTTGCAAATTGAAAGGCCAATCTATTTATTTCAGAGCAGCCACATAATGACCTTCAAACAAGGCAAGTGTTTCAACTTCAACAAAGCTGGTGCTATTCCTCAAAATTGCTCACTAGAATGAAAATTTGAAGTGAAAAACAATACAGACAACAATTTGATGCCATTTTGTTAAAATTATCTACGTGTTCATTGGTGTCCAGTTCTCATGTCCAAATTAGGTTTTGTACGAATTTTGTTGATAGATAATCTTCTTAATCAGTTACAGTATTGTTCACAGGCAGCATCCTACAGATAGTTACATTTCTTCAGAAAGTGTCAAGTAATGATGTTATCTATAATAAATAAACAAAAACAGGCCAGTGTTTCTGGTGTATGCACATATTTTTGAAGGGCAATCATTTCCCTTTAGAACAGCCATCACTGTGTATTCCAGTGACTATTTTATTGATAAAAACGATTTTTGTATTGCTTCATTTTGAAATCGACAAATCAAGTGGCATGTGTATGCCTTTTTATTTACTCATCAGGAGTGGGTGAGTTAATGGTTAAGGGAATAATGTCGCACTTTGGGTCTGAGCAGCAGGGATGTTTCATATGGGAAAAGCCTTTGAGATAGTTTTGATTAATTAAAACTTTAGTAATCTGACTGAAGCAACTCTTCCATCACTTGTAGCTCTGGTATAACTAACTCTTCTTGATGCATCATGCGATCACTGTCAGATTTCACATACCTTTGTCAATCTTTATTACTTTTGCTCATGTTCTATATATAATCCTGATCCGTCCGGATTTTATATTTATGTCTAATGCTGGAAACAAGCATCTCATGGTGTAGGTGCAACATAAAAAACTGTGTAAATGTTCTCTAACATCAGATTTTAGTATTTTTGTAACATAACATGTATGAAACCTACAGCTCATTTTGCCTGTACAATGAATTTATGATGTGTTTGGACTCAGTGACAGAAATTAATGGTACTCTAAACTGTCGGTGATGAGTTTCAGATATCTGTGTCTAAAACTTGAATGTACATATTAAAGTACTTTTGCTTCCTGACTAGCAGCATGCAGATTACTTTTTTAGTGCCATGCTTGCCTGGTAAGTATTGCACAATAAACTCAGTCAAACCAAGATGCATCCGTTTGATCATTATTTTTGAAAAGTGAATAAAATATGTATACCAATTACATTTTTGTTGGCTGTTTATAGTGGGCCATTGGCTTCAATTCTTATAGCCTACCTATGCATTCAATTTACCCAATAATGTTTGACCGGACTGTAAAACAAGAACCCAGAAAACTATGGAATGCCGTTTAAGCCAAAATTAAATAAATAATTAAATACATATATAAATAAATATGCCTAGGAAATCAATTATGAAATAGATAAGGCTATATATATATATATATATATATATATATATATATATATGTACATTTATTTATTTCAGGGGACTTTTATTTCACAATGCCACATTTATTTATTTCAGGAGACTTTTATTTCATACCACATTACGGCTTAATCCCAAACCACGCCCTACACACTACCCCTCGTGACAGAGTGAACTCTATGGAATCAGATTTGGGTCAATATTCTAGCGCGCAAAACAAGCTACTCACGAGCGGAAAATGTACTTTTACAAGCGCATGAAATGACCCTCGCGCGCAGATTAAACCCCCGCGAGCAGAGACAGCCCTCTTGCTCGCTCGCGGGAGTGTCAGGCTGCAGTCGAATAGTCCATTTAGCTTAGGAACCTTCCTAACCGAGTGAAATGACCCGGAAGTCCCTCAGTGGCAGCCATGATAAGTGCCGTTCGAATTCTCTTAAATGAAAGGAAAGGAGGTTTCAAACTTCCTTTATAACCTCCATTAGCTTAGGAACCACTGGACCTCCCTCACCGAAAGGAGAGGAGAAAATGCTGCCCCACAATGCCTTGCAGCCGCAGCATTTGCCGTCACACAACAGTCGGCCGTTCACGGAAACAACCGATTATGACGGAGAAGTTATATCATGAAAGTTACGGTGCTTATTAAGCATTTTAAACGTATGTGGTAACTTGCCAAAGTGCTTTGTTTTGAACGTTCATCAGTATTATAATCAAAATGAGAAATATAAACTGTTGACAGAGTCACATGTATAGCAATAAACTGGTCATGACGACGAGGTCTTCTTTAGCCTTAACTGGCGTGGTTTATTTTCATATGTGCATTGCACCACTTGACCTGCTCTCGATGAGAGCTAGAGAGAGAGAGATAGAAGGGGAGGGAACAATCCCTTATATCTGATATCTGACGTCAGCTACAATAGCTGCGCCTCCTTACGCCTATAGCGCCCTCTTACTGTGGAACAGTTATAGTGCAGTTACATGCAGACATATTAATACTTACACTTAACACTCCCACTTATGAATGACGTGTACTGTACAACTTTTCCAAGAAAAATAACAGTTCAAAACATCAAAGAACATGGCACTCAATATTACATAGTAGGCAATATTTTACACACCGAACATGACCCCTGCAAAAAAAATTAATTTCAGTTTGGAGACAGGCTTGGTCATAGCGTCTGCAACCATGTCATCTGTAGGACAGTAAACCAGTGTCATCTTTCCTTCTCTGATGACAGATCTAATGAAGTGATGCAAGTGCAATGGTTCCCTGATTGTCTTCAGCTGCCTTCTGCATAACTACCCGTACACTGGTCAGATTAGCTGTAGGGGAGAATGTCCCACCGTAGTCTATTCCTTCCCTCTGACTGTAGCCTTTAGCTGCAAACTTGGCCTTGTACCTGTCGTGCCCTTCAATACCCTCCTTGATTGAGTACACCCACTTGCCTCCCACTGTCTGTCTACCCTCGGGTAATTTTGTTAGAGTAAAAGTATGATTGTCCTCCAGGGACCTCATCTCCTCATCCATCGCTCTCTCCCATTTTCCTGATTCAGGGGATATCATGGCCTCTTTAAAGGTCTGAGGTACACCACTCACTACTCTGTAGCAGTAATCTATGCTGGTAAGTGTACTTTCATCCTCGTCACTTTCTCTCTGGGCATAGTCTTTCAGATACTTTGGGGGTTTATGTTCCCGGGGGGGATATCTCCCACTGCATGAGGCACGTGACGTCACCCTAGGGTGCTTCTCGCCATCATCCTCCGGTGGCTGTTGACCGTCTGTCTGCATGTCTGTGCTCAGTACACTAGGCTGTGTCGTCTCTCTTTTCTCACACCCTACTCTGGAGTCCAGCTCTGGCTCCTGTGTCTGTGTCTCATTCTCACATGTTGTCTTTGTGACAAACTTTACTAACCTGTGCTTTTGCACTTTCCCCTGACCGGGGATAATAGACTAGAAAAGCGGGGCTGCCTTTGTCATGCCCTACAAAAAGTCCTTTCTCACACCTGGACTCGAGTTTTCCTCTGTCCTGTTGGTAAGCATAACACACTGAACCAAACTTGTGCAGCCTGGCTAGATCACACCTTTTTCCTGTCAGTGCTGTATATGGGGTGGTGCCCGTGTGCTTGTTAAAACACCGATTTCTGGTGTAAGCTGCTTCTTGGACCACATAATGCCATAGACTCTTAGCTAAGTTACCGTCTATTAGCTTACAGTGCGCCCTTCCCTCTCAGCTATCCCGTTCTGGTGCGGGGAGTAAGGACAGGACGTTTCGTGTCTGATCTTGTTCCTTCTCAGCAGTGACTGAAACTCTCTATTTGTAAACTCTGTTCCGTTGTCGGACCTCAGGCATTTTACGCTGTCATACGGAGCTACATCTGCAAGGAATTTCTCTGTGGCCTGAAGTGCGTCACTCTTTGCTCTTCCGTGATCTGGGCCCATAACCTGTTGACAGAGTCACATGTATAGCAATAAATTGGTCATTACGACGAGGTCTTCTTTAGCCTTAACTAGCGTGGTTTATTTTCATATGTGCATTGCACCACTTGACCTGCTCTCCATGAGAGCTAGAGAGAGAGAGATAGAAGAGGAGGGAACAATCCCTTATATCTGATATCTGACGTCAGCTACAATAGCTGCGCCTCCTTACGCCTATAGCGCCCTCTTACTGTGGAACAGTTATAGTGCAGTTACATGCAGACATATTAATACTTACACTTAAAATGAACATTAGTTTTTACTGAAATTATCGAATAAAGTCAACATTTCACTGAGCTGTGTGGGGTGTGCGTGCGATGGATCGTTGGAGCTATGTGCAACTCAAGGCATATGCTCGAACGGGAGCTGCCTGGACGCTGCAATCATGTTGCACTATCCGTGCTGAGTGTGCTGACTTTTCGTACAATGTCCCACTGTCTGGCTATACCTGCATAAAGTCAAGTGCTCTGCGCAGTTGTCGGCGAAATATCGCTCCTCTGTTTTAATTGAAACAGCTCCTTATATCCGTTAGCGCAGCTCCAGA
Source organism: Notothenia rossii (assembly GCF_949606895.1). NCBI lineage: Eukaryota > Metazoa > Chordata > Actinopteri > Perciformes > Nototheniidae > Notothenia > Notothenia rossii. The sequence goes on from NC_136903.1 coordinate 18,383,595, forward strand.
TGCTAACAACAACAATACACGTAAGGTCTCTCTCTCGCGCCACACATACACACACCCTCCCGGTCCTCCCGATGGCCAGTCTGTGCCTGCCGGTGAGCGTGGAAGTGTGGTCTGCCGCAAGCGCGACAGCGGGGCTATCAGCATCAGCTTGTAGATGGTATTTTAAACTCGATGCGCTCTGAAACTACGGGGCGGCCGAGGACAAAAAATACACATGCGTTAATCGCGTTAAAATAATTAGTGGCGTTAATTTGTGTTTGCGTTAACGCGTTATTAACGCGTTAACTTGACAGCCCTAATATATATATATATTAATGCTGTCAAAATTATCGCGTTAACGGCGGCAATTTATTTTTTGAATTAATTGCGTTAAAATATTTAACGCATTTAACGCATGCGAAGAATGGCCCGCCCCATACATCCCAACAGTGGCAGCGCCAGGGTATGGCTGGGGTAGGCTAGAGCCATACCAAGAAATGGCTTAGCCCCACCATGAAAAATGATGTTAAAGTAAGCAAAATAAAGTCTGCCAACTCGCGCGGAGTATATTGCACAGACAGCAGTTAGTAAGATTGATTTCAGTTGCCACTTGTCTGGAAATACCGAAGATAGAAACGGTTTTGAAAACTTTTGTCACGTAGTGATTGCTTCTCAATAGAACATCTTTGATAATGTCTTCTGGCCAATCAGAATCAAGATAACGGCGTGGTGTTGTTGCAGGAAGTCCCGACGGAGAATATTTTTGCTGTAGTACATCTCTGCTCTATACATCGATACAACATTACGTGTTGATAGAAATCAACACGTAATGAAATAAGACCCCACGGTTGATAGGTGTGTGGGCTGTCTTTCATTTTGACACACAGAACAATGTTATAATAAACATCCATCCATCCATCCATCCATCTTCTCCCGCTTATCCGTGGTCGGGTCGCGGAGGTAGCAGTTCCAGCAGAGAGCCCCAAACTTTCTTTTCCCTGGCCACATCAACCAGCTCTGACTGGGGGATCCCAAGGCGCTCCCAGGCCAGCGAAAAGATATATAGTCCCTCCAACTGGTCCTAGGTCTACCCCTTGGTCTCTTCCCAGCTGGACGTGCCTGGAACACCACCCTAGGGAGGCGCCCAGGTGGCATCCTAACTAGTTGCCCGAACCACCTCAACTGGCTCCTTTCGACGCGAAGGAGGAGCGGTTCAACTCCGAGTCCCTCCCGGATGACCGAACTTCTCACCTTATCCCTAAGGCAGACACCAGCCACCCTGTGGAGAAAACCCATCTCGGCCGCTTGTACCCGTATGTTAAATGGATATATCCGCCTTCTTTCATTTATCTTTCCATTCCCACAACAATAGGCATAAAGAAATGGCATATGTTGGACATAGTTCGAATGGTGATTAATCATGATCAATTAATTTTTAAGGTGTGATTAATCTGATTACAATTTGTAATCGTTTGACAGCCCTAATATATATATATATATATATATATATATATATTAATTAATTGTATATAAAACAATATATTTTTGAGTGGGCTGTATCTGTACAAAAACTGCTAGCTACTGTCTGCTGTATGCACCTCTTACGAAATGAACTATAAATGAACTATAGTATTACTATAGTATACTGTAAGAGTTGTATAGTGTCCTATAGTAAGTTTGTAGTGTTCTGTAGTATTTTTCACCTGCTATCGTATTACTATAGTTTTTTCTGTAGTGCCATTTTATTAGTTATAGTAGCCCTATAATATTTCAATAGTAATACTGTGTATCTAGTATCTACTATGTATGGATCTTTGTAGTATTCCTATATTATTTTAAATAGTATAACTATAGTATAATATATATATAGTGTTTCATAGTTGTTTTTTAAACACACTATAGACCACTCCTAGTAATATCATGATATTGTCATAGTGAATGCATGTTATTACTATAGTGTTTGTAAAAGTACTACTATAAGTTTTGTTTTGGTGTTTCCGTATTAAGACTATATTATTTTAAATAGTACTACCATAGTATAATATATAGTGTTTCTGTAGTTGTTTTTTGAACACACTATAGAACACTCCAAAAGTAATAGTATGATATTGTCATAATGAATGCATATTATTACTATAGTGTTTGTAAAAGCATTACACTCCTAGAATTAATGTGTCATTTTTTTTATATCAAATTAATTGATAGTTCAGGCATTTATCAAACCTGGCAACTCTGGGCTTCCTGGCAGCTGTCAATCAAAGTCCAGTGGCTCCGCCCCAAAGTGTGAGAAACTTTTCACGCGCGCGCAGACAGACTCCGCGAGTGAGTGAGGCTGACACTCCCGCGAGCGAGCAAGAGGGCTTTCTCTGCTCGCGGGGGTTTAATCTGCGCGCGAGGGTCATTTCATGCGCGTGTAAAAGCACATTTTCCACTCGTGAGTAGCTTGTTTTGTGCGCTAGAATATTGACCCAAATATGACTCCATACAACTCCGTGGAGTGACACTCACAGCTCAATGAGGCTCCCTTCTTTCAGATGGAGGGAGTAAATAGAGTGGCGAAGTCACGCCCATCTACTTCCGGTCCATGGGACCTTATTTGGGAAAAATTATGTATTGAAGTCAATGGAGAGAGAAAATGTATCTTTCGATCCTGTTTGAATTGTGCCACGAATTACACATGATGTTTGTCAATCTTAAAAAATAATTTCCATGTCAAAAAAGTCACAGTTTTTCGTAAAACTGTTGAAATATAAGACTAATACGCAGCTAGAAAGACTACAAATCCCAGAGTAAGTCATGTCATAACTGATGTCACAATTGTTTTCCTCCACCAAATAAGAGATAGCTAAGATAAGATAACTTTAACAAGATGCCTGTGTGCTTAGTACCAGGTTGTTATCATACCAGCAATGGGTCTTGCTCGTTCTTTCGCTTCCCATCTGATGAAAGGACCAGGAGTGGCTGGATTAAGTTAGCTACCTAGCTAGTAGCAAGCACGTTAGTTAGCATTAAAGCCTTACGGCCCGTCCACACACAGGCATGAAAAAAATCTTGAAAAATCTTGATGCTGGGCGTGTCTGAAGCTTGGCGATTTCACGCGCCCAAGGCGACCAACAACCAATCAGGAATCTCCCAGGAATCTCCCGCCGCCCCCGGCATACAAAGCCTGTCCATTCAATGTTAAAACGAAGTAAACTGGATATAAACTCCCCAAACAGGTGAAAACCTACCAGTTTCACCAACTGTCTCTGCCACCTCCCTCCATGCCTGGTTCCTCCGGTTTAGGTCCCTGTAGGTGATCAGAGAGCAGTCGTTAAGGACCGGGACATTTCCTGCAGCGATGATTAATTTATCCTCCATTTTAATATGGAAAAGACCGCAGCGGTATCTGCATACAGTACACGCGGTTTGATTGGCTAGCGCTTGCGCTTGCACTGGCGGGATTTGCGTAAACGGGATTTGATTTGCTGATGCCAGCTTCGCAAGCATTGGGAGCATCAAAAGTTGAACATTGCTCAACTTTTGATGCTCACGATGCTTGCAAAGCCATGCTCCGCTCCCCATAATGCATTTCGGCGAAGATTAAAAATCTTCGACGACACCCCATTCAAGTGAATGGGCGAAGCTTTGAAAGATTTTTTTCATGCCTGTGTGTCGATGGGTCGTTAGTCTTGTCATTTGTATTAGCCTTGAACTGACATGAAGTAAGCCAAAATGTTAAACAGTAAGAATAGTAGTCATATTTCGTGAACCCTTTGAAGAGCACTGTCACACCGGTGTGATCATTCTATAATACACCATTTAAGCCCGGGGGAGAAATGCTAACGCTAACGCTACATTAGCATCGGCGATCTTTTGTACTTCATGCTATCTGCACAAATAGTTGACATTAAACATTAAAAAGATCAGGCAGTTCAGAGAGAATCAAAGGAAGGCAGGCAGGCAGGCAGCTTTGCATGACATTCTTCTGGACGTGTTTCATTGTGATGATAGTGAGGGTAGTCAATCCCTTGTTTAGCAAGACAGTAGTGACGGCCATCTTGGTGACGTCTGTGTTGTTGTGCGAGAGCAGAGATGTAGTTCGTTGAGCGTCTCACACAAAAAAATGTGTTACTTCACAGCAAAATTATCTTTTAAATGTACAAACATCATATGTGTAATTTGTGCCACGAATTACACAGCACACAGGCATCTTGTTAAAGCTATCTTATCTTAGCCAGCGCCATATAGATAGATTCTATCTATATGGCGCTGATTTTAGCTATCTCTGGTGACATCACTTACGCGACTCTGGGATTTTTTCTAGTTGCGTATTTTTCATAGTCTTATATTTCAACAGTTTTACGACAAACTGTGACTTTTTTGACATGGAAATAATTTTTTAAGATTGACAAACATCATATGTGTAATTCATGGCACAATTCAAACGGGATCGAAAGATAAGTTTTCTCTCTCCATTAGGCTTGTTTGAGACAAGCGAGACCGACGCAGACCTGCGCAATTGTGATCAACGTCTTGCTAGTGCGTTGCATCATGTTCTGTTCAATAAATGTTCATTGAGGAAAACGGTATCAGTGTCTTGTTTTATATTCATCACAGTGAATGCTGAACTTGCCGGACCATATAGGCTACTGTAGTTGAAAGTACACAATGAAACACTGGCTTGCTTGTATCTAATCAATACAATTTCCACATGCCCTACCCCGGAACCTGCGGTCTTCAGACTCTGGCCCCCCGCACCAACCTGCGATCCTTCGGGGACAGAGCCTTCAGTATGGCAGCCCCCACTCTCTGGAACGCTCTCCCTGTGGAGATCTGCAACATCCCCACGCTTGACGCCTTCAAAAAGGCCCTCAGGTCCCATCTGTCTGTCAAGGCTTTTGGCCCAAAATCTATTTGTTGTTTTGTCTGACTGCCTTTTGTTATGTTTGTTCTACTCCTGTTCTTCTTTTTAAAGCGACCTTGGGTCTCATGAAAGGCGCTATATAATCCAAGTATCAAATAATTATTAATACATCCCATACATCATTGGAACGGTAAGAATCTCAGCTACAACACTGACTAAAGCCTTTCCATCTCCAGTATGCCTACATGACAAGCATTTTTATAATATACAGTAAACATATCTTTGACCTATTGCAAAATTGTAAAATGAAATTTACCCCTGCTGTCATTCTGGCTTTCTCTGTTCAAATGAGATGTCATGTCAACCATCAAAATGGGATAAGGGGTTCCAAGGGGTTCTCAAACGGATAGGTTATTAATGTATTTGCCTAATAGTTGCTTAAAATGCTACAATAACCTTTGCGATTCGTTTTTAATCTGCCATGTACGGTCTCTCAGCCACCGTAGTGTCGTGTCACGTGTTGTGTAGTGTCGTGTACTCTCCGCGGCCGCAGCTAGACCATATTGAGATTTAACGGACTTGGCGGTTTTAATGCATCCATTCTGCGTTGCTTCTTGCTCCCGAACAAAGTTTTACCCAGCTGGTACCATGTAATGTTCTTGGTTATAAATAAGACATCTTCTTGAATCTAGACTAGCTTTACTAGCCAACATGCAGTCACTTCACATCTCGTTCTGCTAACATCTATACCAGTGGTGAAGTGGGCGTTGGACGCGGGGGTACGCCGTACCCCCACTATTTGAAGCATGATTTCTTTTTTTAATAGTCTAATAAATCTAAAATCATTGCCAGTGTTATCAGTTGCAAGTGTGTATTTGTTGTAATAATGACGAAAGCATAATAGGCAGATTTCACAGTAATTATAATAAAAACGTAGCTCAAGCATTTATGCAACTTGATTTGAAGCGTTTGTGTGTGTGAGGGGCAGCACCGTGTGTGTCTAGGGTGACCAGGTGTCCCGCACTGTGCACACACAGCATGTTTATTAGTTGTCCCGCGTCCCACAAATTGAGACTATGTCCCGCATTTGAGTGACAGTCGTGCAGAAAGTCCGGATCGGTTCGATGGCAGCCGGTACCGCCCTTTATTATTATATTGTCTAAACGGCATCATGTAGGCTAAGTTGTGCCCCCCGCCCCTCCAGGAGAAAATGCCACTGTATATCACCAAGTTTTCATAGTTTTGTGTGTAAAATAGATCGCTGCAGTGAACACGACTTTATGTATTTGTTTATGGTTTATTTGATATGGAGGGATGCAGTATAAGTTCAGAGAAGAAGCAACCCCTATATATTGTTTATTTTATTTCGTTTCATTTTGGCACCATGGTAGAGGCAAATATAGAGTTAATATGCGGACATCGTAATGTCCCGTTTACTAAAATATGTATTGTTTTATGATGTTTAGTTGACAAAATAGTCATTGTGCTACATTTTGCTGCACTCAAGCATACATCTGAATACAAGAGGTGTGTCCGCCTTTGGCCATAAGGGGGAGTATTGTATATTTATATTTTGTATAGATGTTGCAACTCTACAGAGCTTTGGCAATACTATATGTAACTGAGGTCATGCTAATAAAGCTATTGAATTGAGTATACCTTTAAGTGAGCGCTTCTGTCAGGAGGAAACAAAGGTTCACCAACACATTGCACTCTACTGCTGAGAAAGGCTGTGCAAAGACGTGAAACGATGTGCTGCAATGTCTGTGTATTTTTGAAGAATGCAAAGTAAAGGAAGAAAGTAATAACTCGCACTGAGTCTTGATACATAACTTTATTTCCTTATTTTCATTTGAGAAAAACTTTCCAATGATGTATTATTTCTGTGTTACACACACACCATTACTGAATTAATTCTAAAACCAAGAATTACCTACAAGGAGGGACAAAACAAGGACACCAGACATGATTCTTTTCCAATTACAGAAGGCCTATATTTATTTAAGTAGGCCTAACTAAATTGTGATATCAGTTTAATCAGTAATGTGTGTAGTGTATGGGTGTTATGTGTCAGTATATCAAGCAAAGAGAGATAGCAGGCCAGTGTGTGGTCGGGCGCATTAGGAAAGCAAGACAATAAATGGCAAATATAGAAAATAAACGGATTTGAGTTACGTCCAAAACAATAGCCTATATGTGGGAGAAAATACGTTCTATGCAGTTTAGTTCTGTGTGAACATAATTTTGAGGAGACAAGGTTGCACAAGAACATGTAACTATGTTATCGTGCAACCTTGTCTCCTCAAAATTATGTTATATTTGCCATTTATTGTCTTGCTTTCCTACAATGCGCCCGACCACGCACTAGCCTGCTCTCTTTGCTTGATATACTGACAACTGAAGAGAGTAGAGAAAATGTATTCAGAAACAAATTATTTTGAATTGAACAGATGGCATTATTTGTGACTTGAGTGCAGGTTCCAGATCAGAGCAGCAGTATGTGAAACATTTGTGCCCATTCTCAAGCTGACAGATATAGCTGAAGAGCTGATAAAGACAACAAGCCGGGCACTGACAAAAAAATACAACAAGGATCTCACAGCTGAATTGGAAAATGAAATGCTGCACGTGAACACAATATATAGTGCCACAATATATAGTGCCACATCCCCTCTTAGCAGCTACAGAGCATTTCTGGAGAAATCTGTATTATTTAAATAATAACTTGTAAAGTTTTGTCAGCTTTCTTAAGTTTTAATTATTTAGCTTTTTGGCCTATATCCTTTCTGATTGTGTGAGTGTTTTTGTTTATGCAAATACCCCTGACTAGTGAAGTCTTGTTCAGCTGTGTTTTATTATGCTGTACAGTAGGCCTAAGCACTTTCTCACTGTGGTTAGAAAATGAAGACGTGATTTTGTTAGCTTTGTCTTATACCATTGGAATGATAAATAGTTAAATAAACATGAATAGATTAGATAGAACAGATTCATGTGTACAGTTGTTGGCTCAATTATTTGTAAATACATTTCAAAAGATGCATGAGAGACATGGATCAAGAGAGGAAGGGGGCCCACAGAGAAAGCTTATGGCCCGGAGTTTTGTGCTATGCCTCTGCTCATCCGTATGTCGAGGGTATTTCCAACCTAGGCTAAGTACTTTCTTTGCGTTCAGGTCACTGCAAATCAAGATACACAAAAAATGGTTTCTAAAATCTGCTTTCGCTATGCTGTTGCTGAGGTCGCTGAAAAATAAGCACATCAAATCTCATCCTCTGAATGTTATTCTGTGGTGTGTCCTTATACATAAAGTATATGGGTGTGCTGGTGATTCAGAGAGAGAGAGAGAGAGAGAGAGAGAGAGAGAGAAACAATTCTTCCCAAAACTCAACCATAAGCATTCTCAAATATTTAAAAATGAAAATGAAAAACTAAAAATACTTCTCTGGGAATACAAAGAGAGCTGCATTGTTGCAGGACAGTTTGTCTCTGCCATAGTCTGAGGGACAGTTTGTCTCTGCCACAGTCTGAGGGAATCGGAATGAGCAGATACACTAGGTCTCACATCTTATGTATATATATACTATTCTATTTTGTATTAATGTATTATATGAATGAAATGAATCTCTATTCCTTGTAAACAAAAAACATGTTCTTAGCAGTTTTTTTATAACTCTTTATTTGTTTATTTGTGTGTATTTTTGTATAGATGTTGCAACTATACAGAGCTTTGGCAATACTGTATGTAAATATGCATGCTAATAAAGCTTTGAATTGAATTGAGAGATACAATGGATACGGAGGCGAGACGTAAGTCATTCACGCGCTAATGCACACGCACGTCGTTCACGTGCATATGCACACACACGTCATTCACACGCTTATCATATGATAGGACTTTCTAAGTTACGCCGCCGCCACGTGAGCGCGTACTTTGGGTGCACCTATGATACGTCGTCGTGACGTCTGACGTCTGACAACATCGTGACGCCGCCTGTATTGTACGTCAACCCATTCAAAATTGATGAAGGCGTTGGCGCACGTTGACACGTCAGTTCTCCGCTCAGTTAGCTTAGTTATCTGTTCTTTGGCACAAGTCACACGAATCACACCTCATAGATATCTGTTCTTTGGCACAAGTCACACCTCATACAGGTCTCGTTAAAAATCCTTGCGTCAGCGTCTCACCTATTGGGCGTGCTCTCTTCTGACCATATTTGGAAGTACAACTTCCTACAGGTTCAACCCATAGACTGTGGCCCATTCCCAAACCGCCCCCTACACCCTACCCCTACACCCTACCCCTCCGTTTGCGCGTTCACGCGGAGGGTCCGCCATATTGAGGGCTGTTCCAAACCAACGAGTGTGGAGCGGTGTGGAGGGGGGAGTGGGCTATCAAACCCTCAAACAGCGAGTCTGCAGCGGTGCTGACTTGAAACGCTTGAGACCGGTCTCTACCTGACCGGATTCACGCTGTGTGTGTCCGTCAGGAAACACGCTGTTTACAAGTAGTTCCAGCAAACATCCACTGATAAACTGTGATGTTAACAACCTCATATGTTTTTAACTTAGGATCATACCTGTGTTTAGTCTAGAAAAAGGTAAATGTGTGCATTTTATTATAAAGTTGTGTATATTTACAGACTGTTGCAAAAACTAATAAGCTATAAACATCAGGTTTAAAACTAAAAGAGCTTTACAAAAAAGTAACACAATTAAAGATGTTTGGAGTTTTATTTGAGTTATTAATTTACATTTTTTGTCTAAGAGATGCTGATTTGAAACCGTTGTTACATACAGTTACGGCATTTCCTGTTTCTGCCGGAGAGAGGGGAGGCTGTCCCAAAGCTTGCCGCTGTATTTACTCCCTCCATCTGACAGGAGGGAGCCTCGTTGAGCTGCGACTGTGGCTACAGACGGAGTTCACTCCGTCACGGAGGGGTAGGGTCGAGGGAGTGGTTTGGGATTGGGCCTGTATATAAAAAGGTTCAACCTCCAATGGCCGCGGCCGCAGCCTTCTCTTAAATCTGACTGGAAATGTGGATGCGAAATGGAGGACATTCAAGCATCAGCTTCTGCTGTACGCTGCAGCTGTCTGAGCGGATACAAAGTCTAGAAAAATAGCAATACTGCTAACCGTTGCCGGACCAGAAGCATTGGACACAATAAATGGCCCAGATTTGTACACCTCGAAATCTTGTGGTGCAGGAAGAAATACACACCACTAGAACTAGCAGGGCCAGGGCTCTACTAACAATAGCACCCCCCGCTCAACAACTTCTCCTACAACCCTAAATACGCCTCTGGTTGGGAGTCGGAATGGAGAGAGGTTCCTTGGGATGGACGGGGAATGCTACTAGAGAGCTAGCGGTGATTTCTATGAAAACAAGTCGTTACACGCCGTCCTCCGAGCTGGACAACAATATCTGCAGCCCCGTGCGCAGGGACAATCTACAAAGTGCAAAGCCCAAAAAAGATAACAAATAAATAACTTCCCTGTCACAATGTAAAGTCCTAACAAAATTGGTTTTACCTTTACAGACTATAGTTTTACTAAACACATCCCTTCAGGGCCGTGGGAAGTAGGGGTGCTGAGGGTGCTGCAGCACCCCCTGGTGGAGGACAGGGGATCTGCACTTCAACAAGATATAATACAAAAAAAAAACGAATTTTCAGCCTTGATGTAACAACATTCATAATTAAGTAAAGATAACACCCTTTTTCAACCCGGTTACATTTGCCATTTGCCCTGTATGATGGGCGCTGTAGTGATGAAAGTGGGGGATGTTGGCTTAGCAGGCGCCCACAGCTCACAGCCAAAGTGAGAGAGATAGAGAGAGGGGATACCGCGGGGATACCGTGGTACCGGCGGGGATTGTTGTTAGCTTCTGCTGCGCTAACGGATATAAGAAGCTGTTTCTACAATAATGTGGAGGGAGAGTTCTGTCCTATCAGACTGAGAGGCTCAGTGAGGTAAAGGACTCTGAGGGTTTGGATAGCTCACTTTAGTCTAAGTTATCTCAGTGAGTCTCAAACGTTTTGATCACAATTTATGTAAACAAATATTTCCAAGGCACACCTTTTATAATTATTAGGATAAATAAAAACAGGTTTGAAATCATTCCAATGTATACTATAGGACAGTAAACCAAAAATAACGTTTAAAACTGGAGAGATTTAAAAATATAAACACAAATATAAACACAAATAAAATAAGTTACATTTATTTGTTATTGGCTATGGTAGGTTATTGGAAATGTTCACATACTTATTTGATTAATAAAATGCAAACCGATCTGTTGTACCCTCTAGATCAGTCTAGTAATTGGGCGCTCAAAGTGCACCAGATTGAAGCATTTGACTTCAAAATGTTAAAAAAAATCTTCCCGGGGGGGCACCCCCGGACCCCCCTAGAGGATGTGAAGTCCACCCCTCCAATTTAAACATGTTTTAATACTAAATACATTTGAAGCCTTGTTATATAAGCTGTCCACCATGTCAATATGTTTCTCTTTTTGTAGTGTATTTGTCTTTTGCAGAGGTTTTTCATTGCCAGCTAAAATCTTGCCTATAGGGCAGCACATTGGTCAGAACCAGCCCCTGGTGTCATCCCCACAGCACCCCCCATTTGAAACATGTTCCCACGGCTATGCTTTAGAGGTTTAAATGCTTTTAAATGAACTACGTTTACATTTTTTTGTGCATTTACTGATAAATATTGTATATGAACAAAAACAAGAATAATTCCATAATCAAATAAAAAAACTGAAATATAGAGGGTATGACCTGGAATGTTCCACCTGTTCAGGAGTCCAGCGCGTATACAAAAATATGCACAAGAGCAAATTGCTAGTATGAAATAATAAACCATCCCTGACACAAGATTAAACTGCACGTATTTTATCCGATGCTCATGAACGCAGCATAGAGTTGTTGAAAGCAGCGGTAGCGACATCCTCCGGCTGTGTGTGTGAATCGCTCCCCGCTACGTGTCCCTGTCCCCGGGCTACATTAACAAATCCTGCTGCCCTGCACCCCTTCTGCTCCAGGAGCAGACAGCGGTAACTCGGCCCTGAAGCAGCGGCTCTCCTCCTCCAGCAGCCCGGCCTAGACATGGGGGAAATCATCCAGCCACGGCGCATGTTCCTCTGGAGCATGGCGGTCATCTATCTGACTGCCTTTGTATCCCTCTACGTGCAAATACCAGGTGAGACCCACTACTCTGCAGCCTGTGTGGAAGCTAGCTCTCCTAACTTACTACTACTGTCTGTGTTAGCCTGTTAGCTCAGCTGGCAACTTGTATTCTCTTGAAGAGGAGGAAGTTTCAGTGGGCTGTAGTCAGAAAGCGTTTCCTACTCCTGGCTAACTTTACGAGCTAACATCTGCAGAGAGACTGCAAAACGGCTGTGAAAACGCACACACGCACTAATGTAAAGTTTTACAGTAACCACACACCCGCTGTTTTATGACGCCCTTATCAGTAGCCCTCCAGAAGACCTCGCTCTCGCCCGTGTTGAGACCACACATACACACTGTGCAATGCCTATAAGTCACAGTGTCAATATCATTTTCCGGGGCATGATTTTTAAATTAATTCATAACAATTACAGGAATAAGTATATATTAATTAAAACAAATGTACATTTTATTTGTTATTTTATTAGGGTTGTAAACACACTTGCATGTAGAAAGCAGTCTATTGTTTATAAATACATTAAATGCTTTTATGCTGTCTGTTTTATAATAATTTTTCTGTAATTCTTTAACCTGGGAAGCACTAATTCTGAAGCTTGAAAAGTGGTATGTAAATAAATTGTTAATATTATCTACTATACATTACTAGCTTGTCTGTACCGTGCAGGCATTGATCATGATTATAGTCTGTAGGAGTGATGGATTTTCTAAAAGATACAAGAAGGTTTATTTAACAAATACAAAAACAAATTAGCATCAAAACATATTATTATTGTGAAATGGACCCACTGCAGAATGAGTACTTTTACTTTTGGTACTTTAAGTATATTTTGATGCTAATACTTTTCTACTTTTACTTGAGTAACCTGTTGAATGCAGGACTTTTACTTGTAACAGAGTATTCCTACACTATGGTACTTTCACAATATCTGAGTATTTCTCCCACCTCTGCAAATGAATGAGTGAAAAAATGCAGTTCCTCCTTAAAAAGCAAAAGGGATCGCAATGGTTTAAATTCCTAAGCTGTATATGTTGATTTAATTGTTGCTTCCCATGTTTATTGCTAGGTCTCTATGGTAATGAAGGGCTGCTGCCTGCGCGCTGGCAGCTAAAATACAGCGGTAAGTCTCTCTGGGAGCAGCTGCTGTCTTCCCCCAGCCTGCTGTGGTTTGGCCCTCAGCTCGGCGTGGACACTCACACCGCCATGGAGCTGCTGTGTCTTCTGGGGGCCGCACTGAGCTTCGCTGCAACGCTGGTGGAGTCTCTGCGAGACAGCCTGGTGTTTTTCTGCCTTTGGGCCCTGTACCTGTCCATGTACCAGGTAAGTTTACAGCTTTAACTGCACCCAGTCTTCTTTCACATGCATCTGTCAAGGTGTTCTCTCTTTCATCTGTCACTTCTGTTTCTCATTTCAGGTGGGCCAGGTTTTTCTCTACTTTCAATGGTGAGTTATGATTTATAGACAGTCTTCGATAGATTACTTTGAAATGCAGTCATTTCAGAATACATATTACAAGTCATTTTGTTTTATTAGAAGCATTATTTAATACAAAAAAAAAAGGAATGATATCTCAATACTTCTGGATTTACTTTCGGATTACTTAAATTCAATCTTTGAAAAAATTGATGCAGCCACAAAAATATATGATTTCTTTCTAAGTTTACAAAAAGTTTTTCAATGAGAATAAAGTAAATGTTGCACATTCAGCATTAACAGCTTATCCAATACAAAACCACATAGAAGACTTTGTTCTTTTAACTGACTTTTTTAAATTTATTTGCTGAATTAAGACATAATCAAAAATGTTATAAAGTTATCCTTAATGTTATAACTATTATCTTATTACACACTTTTTCAGGTCTGTTTCTAGTTACATTTTTGCCTGCAATCGGTTAAAGATATCCCGATTTAGTTACTTGATTTACTTAACTCAATATTTCTTTTTTGGTTATTAAGAGAATAGTGTTCTGAGTAGCAGTTGACTAAAGAGATCCCAAGAAAGATTTAGCGGTTTACCGTTAAGTGTACGCCATCCTCAGTCCACTGTTAACATGCTTCTGCTGCTGTTCAACAACACTGTATACAAACTAGAATGACAACAACTATTGCCTCTATACCTCCAACAATATAATAATTTATCCTTCTCACTGTCCAGGGACAACTTGCTCCTGGAGACAGGTTTCCTCTGTATCCTTGTGGCTCCACTGACGTTACTCAGAGGGTCGCGAGGGGTCAGAGAGCACGACCGCCTGACCTTCTGGCTGACCCGCTGGCTGCTGTTCAGGCTCATGTTTGCCTCTGGTGTGGTGAAGCTCATGTCCCGCTGCCCAACATGGTGGGGCCTTACCGGTATGTATAAGAGTCTGATGGAGTGAGGGTCTGTTTTTTGTTGTACTTCCATTGTAGCGAGTATGTGTAGAGGGTATTGGAACTGCGACAAACGATTAATTGATGATTATAAAACGGACAAGTCAAATCAAGCAATCTGATTGGTTCTTAGCCGTGATATACTGAGCGTATACCACGGGTAGAATTGTAAGTTACTTTTCACAACAAGTCAGTATCCCTCCGCGTCTGAGAAAAACAGTATACCGTTGGGCTGAAAAGCAAACTGCCTGCAGTTTGCTTTTCATACTGGAACAAGAAAGCAGCGGAGAAGTAACGGGGCAGAAGCCCTCCTTTTTGACGCAGCGGTCCAGACATAGACATCAAACGCCAAAACATATTCAGTGTGCAGTTCCTTTGGCATTAGGGCAGGGATATCTAGATACTTTTGAAGGTTTAACATAATGACTTGTGCTACTTTTAAAGCAAGCAACGATGTTTTCAAATCTGTAATCAAAGAGGTCCGCAAAAACGCTATCGACCAATCAGATTGCTTGATTGACTTGTCAGTTTTATACATATATTTAAATTTCTTCCGTTACGAAACAAACTTACAAAGCATAAAATGGAAACATTTAAGATTAACTTCGACCTCCGGGGGGGGTCTTACTATAGTATGGAGGAGTGGATTGAGCAGTGCCTATCTCCAGAAAAAAAAAAAGCACCTAAACTACGACATGCAGAGCTACGTGAAGAGCAGGTAGACCAACTGGAAAAGTACCACCATTCAAAAGCTTTCTGATGCGGGTCTTGAAACAAAGCAGAGAAATTATGACCGTTAGTGGCCACAGGTGCGAAAGCTCTCTCCAGAGCTACTGGAAGCCCAATCTCGGGGACCGGAGAAAGTGGAGCAATATTCTCGCCACGCCAAGCAACAGCCTAGAACAACCTCAACCTATACAAGTGACCACGTAAGCCATGCTACTGATGCTGGACAGTTTTTCAGTGGATGCAGAATAAACGGCAACATACACATTCATGTAGATAAACAGCCAAATAATGGATCAACGCTCTCTGTCTAATATGTTCGCTTGCTGTTAGTGTTGTTGCATAACAACCACCTTGCACTATGTTTTGTGCAGAAGGCAACGGAGGGACTATTTTATTTTGAACATCATTATTTACTAATAAAAACTATTTAAATTAGAGTGTGTATTTTTCTTTCATATTGCCACACTTGGTAACCGTTTTATAAAAGCAATAGCTCACTTCAGGCCGTGGTATATGCTCATTATATCACAGCTAAGGGGGTTGTCGACCCTCCGCTTCGCGTCGGGCCGAACCACGCCCCTTAGCTGTGATATAATGAGCATATACCACGGCCTGTCGTGAGCTATTGCTTAAATAATCTGGTCTAAACAATGACAACAAATTGTGATAAATGTTCATAAAAGTTTTCCAACTCTAAGGATATAAATGTCTTGTTTTTCCAGTATTAAACCCAAAGATTTTCAGTTTAATATGAAAAAGATTGATATTAATAAGGAAATCTTCATCTTTGATTGGGTGAAAACAGCATTTTATGCATAATAATCAAATATCCTAATATCTGGCGATATACTTTTCTGTCAATCTGTCTGTCTCGTCAGTTTTTTGACTAATCATTGCATCTCCAGACGATATTACGACAATTTGAAAACTATATTTGGAGTTTTTCCGATTAAAACTGACTACAGCGCGTTCAAATGATATAGCATTGGTTTTTTCTCAGGTAAAGACTTTTTGTTTGTGTGTGTTGAGCAGCTCTGACGTATCACTACGAGACGCAGTGTCTCCCCACCTCCCTGGCCTGGTTTGCCCACCAGCTGCCATTGTGGTGGCAGAAGCTGAGTGTGGTGGGGACCTTCGTCATAGAGATCGTTGTACCGCTGCTCTTCTTCAGTCCTCAGCGCAGACTCCGGATCGGGGCTTTTTACTTGCAGGTAGGGGAAAAGGGTGTGCTATCACAAACTGAAATCTGAAATGAGAGTCAGTTTGCCTCTAAAGCATTGTGCTTTATTAAAATATATTGTTGTACTCTCAAGTAGCTGCTTGGTTTGTGCTGCAGAATAAATTATTCATTGATCTGGATTTATTTTTTCTTTTGAAGGTGTTGCTCCAAGTGCTCATCATTTTGTCCGGCAACTACAATTTCTTCAACCTGCTGACTTTGGCTCTCTGTCTGTCGCTGCTGGATGACCAGCATGTACACTTCTGGCTAGGCAAGGCAGAAAAGATCAGCAACAATGGTATGATAAACATAACAGCTCATATAATTTCATTAGTTGTTTATCCATTCTGCCAAAGTTCTCTCACCACAGCTTCCTCACGCTCTCTCTTTGATCTGCTCAGACTCTAGGCTGTGTTCCTGGTTGTGTTACCTGCTGGAGCTGGCAGTCTGGTCTCTCATGATCTTCGGATCAGTTGTATGCTTTGACCTGAAGTTGGACTCAACAAAGAGGAGCATCACCTCCAAGACAGGTAGGTGTCATTTTCAATAGGAGTAATTCATTTAGTGGGAATGCTGTTAACAGCATTCCATTCCATATGGAAACCATTCAGTCATCGAAATATTCCTGATTATTCACTTTCTCCTTACACATTATATTTCAGCATAAAGCATTCCCACTAGCAATTTCTTCATGAATTGCATTCTCTAGTTTAATTCTGCTGTCTTTTGTTAACACTTTTGTCCTTGCAGCTTTCACATACCACCAGTTTAACCAGTTTCTGCAGACGGTCACCATCCCCTTTATCTGGATCGGTGTCCTCTCTCTCACCTGGGAGATGGTCACAGCCATGTTCAGGTAGGACTCTGTGTGTATATATTCTTGATTATATTGCGTGTTGACCAAATATAACATAGGAAATTCATTTGTTTTTCCAGGTGTGCATGTGTCTCCGGTTTCCTGAAGAGGTTTTGGGGAACTCTTCAGTGGTCCGTGTTTGCTGCTGCCACTGCAGCTATGTTCACCGTCAGTCTGGTGGGTGTTGTTGGAAACTCATCAATAGGCGCTTTCACACCGGAGTACTTTTGCCAGTATAGCTCCGATAGTTCTTGACATTTTGCGTTCACACCAAAAAAATCTGGATCTAGAACTTAGGTCATGAGAACCTTTTTACCTTGAGAGCAGGTACTTTCATGGGAGAAAAAAGGTTCCCATTTCTGATTGGCTGGGCGAATTGCAAACCACGCCCCGTAAAACTCTGAAAGGTTTTGTGAAGCCGCTATTGTATTTGCTGGCATTAGCATTATTAGCATTAGCCCAGCGCACCAACGAAGAGACTAACTTATGGCAACACAAAAAAAAACATGGGAGCGGTGGAGGGATGATGAGGTGTCGGCGTTCTGACGATTTACTCAGAAGGCTGTCCTCAACTCTGGGGACTTCCGGCCGGGGACTTCGGGTGGCAGTATACGCCGTGAAGTTGTTTGCGGCCTGCCAGTAAACCCAAAGCAGAAGAAGAAGAAGTGACGTCAGCGGCTTCATTTGCCTAATCCTCAGGCCCAATCCCAAACCACTCCCTCGACCCTACCCCTCCGTGACGGAGTGAACTCCGTCTGTAGCCACAGTCGCAGCTCAACGAGGCTCCCTCCTGTCAGATGGAGGGAGTAAATACAGCGGCAAGCTTTGGGACGGCCTCCCCTCCCTCCGGCAGAAACAGGAAATGCCGTAACTGTATGTAACAACGGTTTCAAATCAGCATCTCTTAGATAAAAAGTTTAAATTAATAACTCAAATAAAACTCCAAACATCTTTCATTGTGTTTCAAAGCTCTTTTAGTTTTAAACCTGATGTTTATAAGCTTCTTAGTTTTTGCAACGGTCTGTAAATATACACAACTTTATAATAAAATGCACACATTTACCTTTTTCTAGACTAAACACAGGTATGATCCTAAGTTAAAAACATATGAGGTTATCATGAGGTTGTTAACATCGCAGTTTATCAGTGGATGTTTGCTGGAACTACTTTTTAACAGCTTGTTTCCTGACGGACACACACAGCGTGTCTCCGGTCAGGTAGAGACCGGTGTCAAGTCAGCACCGCTGCAGACTCGCTGTTTGAGGGCTTGATAGCCCACTCCCCCTCCACACCGCTCCACACTCGTTGGTTTGGAACAGCCCTCAATATGACGGACCCTCCGTGTGAATGCGCAAACGGAGGGTTAGGGGTAGGGTGTAGGGGGCGGTTTGGGAATGGGCCTCCCTCAGAGACTTATTCCGTGTGTGAACCATGGTGTGAACGCGATCTGCTCTTTAGTTCATCAGAGTTCTGTTGTGCTTCCTGGCATTTGATTATCGCACTTGTCCATATTACAATTTATTGTGCAGCCCTTATTCCTTCCAACCTGGTTGCTGTCACTACTTATGTTGACCTTTTTTCTCGGTCCCAGGTGCCATACAGCTATATAGAGTACGACTCTCACGGCAAGCTGTGGCCCGGGGTGCGTCGGGCCTACGACCTGGTGGATCGCTTCCAGCTGGTCAACTCTTACGGCCTTTTCAGAAGGATGACCGGGGTCAGCGGGCGGCCGGAGGTCGTCATCGAGGGAAGCAACGACGCAGTCTCATGGACGGTGAGAGAAAGAAGTTCTCATTGGCGATGGTTTTAATAGGATCTAAATATGGCTGTTAAGGATGTCCAGAGTTGATCGACAACGAATCAATTAGGCAATTCAAAGTAAAATAATCATAATAAAAAAACTTTTTTTTATTACCGTAATTTTCGGACTATAAGCCGCGCCTTTTTTCCAATTTTTCGACGCTGCGGCTTATATAACGGTGCGGCTAATCTATGGATTTGTACAGCTAACGGCCATTAGGGGACCTCCTAAATCTATGGATTTTACAGGTTACAGTCCACCACCTTTAACTCTGGGCTCTATGGCCGGTCCGCGCCCCCCACCTTTAAGCGGCGGGCTCCAGCAGGAAAAGCTGGAGGCCGGAAAAGAGTGAGACAGGTAGCGCGCAAAAGTAAAAGTGGAACCGAGAGTGGTACGAGAGACAGAACGAGAGCAAGACAGAGAGACATTACGAGAGCGAGACAGTTTGTCCCCGTACCACTGGTTGAAAACCACTGCTGTAGATCACTGCCGGTACGTGCGCTGGGAGCGCACCGTTTAAGTTTGAAAGTTGAAAAGTTTGTGTGTCTGAAACGATATGTGATACAGTCAGAGCTGCCAACATACACGATTTTGGCGTAGCAGATACGATTTCCAGGCCCTAATTACGCCGCTACGCTTGACTTGAATATCCTACGCATTACCTAACAAATCGAAAAATGAATCGGTGAGCTGGCAGCCTCGTGCATGTGTTGACATCCAACCAGCACTAAAGCTCACATATAAGCCGTTTTATGATTCGTCCCTTGCGTTGGCAAAGAGCCAATAGGATCGGCTGTACTTCTTTTTTGTAATGCCCTCACTACTGTTACCAGGATGCTATGCTGTTTTGGCTCCCGCTGTTGATGAAGAATTCTATTCATGTAGACCAGTGCCGTGCGGTGAGGTTCGTAGCTGGCTTTCAGAGTCAGATAGGCCTATGTGAAAAATATGTGAAGTCAATAGAGTATATTAAAACATACCCGTACTTTTCGGACTATAAGCCGCGCCTTTTTTCCCATTTTTCGACGCTGCGGCTTATATAACGGTGCGGCTAATCTATGGATTTTTAAAGCTAACGGCCACCGCCTTTAACTCTATGGGCTCTATGGCCGGTCCGCGGACCCCCACCTTTAAGCGGCGGGTTCCAGCAGGAAAAGCTGGAGGTCGGAAAAGAGTGAGACAGGTAGCGCGCAAAAGTAAAAGTGGAACCGAGAGTGGTACGAGAGACAGAACGAGAGCAAGACAGACAGACATTACGAGAGCGAGACAGTTTGTCCCCGTACCACTGGTTGAAAACCGCTGCTCTAGATCACTGCCGGTACGTGCGCTGGGAGCGCACCGTTTAATTTTGAAAGTTGAAAAGTTTGTGTGTCTGAAACACTATGTGATACAGTACAGTTTACACAGCACAGTACATGTTCTGTAGCTACTATTGCAATAAATACTAACACTTGAATACGTTATGCAAATATGCAACTTGTTTGTTGAAATGTTAATAAATGGGAGCTTCCTCAAACAGCCATCTCTTTCCCGACAATCCCCTCTGTGCACGAACCCTTACATATGGTAATTAAACATTAAAACACCTGCGGCTTATAGTCCAGTGCGGCTTATATATGTGACCAGACACACAGTGGCACCTGATGAGTCAGCTGAAGGATGGAAATGGCCATCTCAAGTACCCTTTACTCTGCAAGGTAATGCTGGCTATCCTCTGCATCTTCCATTCCAATGCAGACTGCGAACGCATCTTCAGTCTTGTCACAAAAAACAGAACGGAGTTCAGACCTAGTATGGGAATGGAGACCCTGAGTACCCTCATTACCCACAAACAATTCATGGTGGCAAAGGGGTCTGTCTGCTACAAGCAGGCGTACTCCAAGACAACTCTTGCCAAGGCCAAGTCAGCAACCTATGACCATCTAAAGTGAGAGGTTGATCAGATGGTCATGTCACAGCCAAAGGTTCCCTTGAGTTGAACTCTGTTCTAAAAAAGGCTGTGTACAGGTTTTTCATGTGTTATTGTTCAGTATTGTTTCATGATGAATTCTGTTCGGTTAATAAAAATATTTTTTTGTGTATGTTGGTGTTTAATTGTGTGCAACAGTACAGGGAAAAGGAGAAATTATACACAAAAAATTTACTTTGCAGAAAAACATGTCCTAATATGACCTAGATTGCATCTCAGAGCATGTAAAGTCTCTGGCTTCTGATAAGATAAGATAAGATAACTTTTATTAATCCTGTAAGGGAATTGCACATGTTATAGCAGCAGGGTGATAGGAAAAGGAATAGGGAACTATATATACATACAATTTACAGTAAAATAGAAACAGTTGAATACAAAAGATAAATAGAAATAAGTAAAGTAAAAATGAAATAAGGGGGCATTCTGGGGGCTTCGGCGGACCTCGGACCCCCCGCCGGAAAAAAAATTGCCTTCCTCCGCTCGGCATGCTACTACTTTCTATAACACAATGTTGGCAGCTCTGTACAGTACAGTTTACACAGCACAGTACATGTTCTGTAGCTACTATTGCACTAAATGGTAACACTTGAATACGTTATGCAAATATGCAACTTGTTTGTTGAAATGTTAATAAATGGGAGCTTCCTCAAACAGCCATCTCTTTCCCGACAATCCCCTCTGTGCACGAACCCTTATATATGGTAATTAAACATTAAAACACCTGCGGCTTATAGTCCAGTGCGGCTTATATATGTACACATCATTCAATTTAGCTGCTGCGGCTTATATTCAGGTGCGCCTTATAGTCCGAAAATTACGGTATTTAAATAATTTATTTTAAAAGTATTTTTTTTTCAATCAAAAATGGCAGGAATGCTGTTTTCAGCCTCTCAAATATGGAGACTTCCTGTTTTCCTTTTGTTTAATTCGTTTTTATAGGTAAATATCTTTGGGTTTTGGATTGAGATGTTGGACTTCAAGAAGCTGCAATGGACATTTTTCTCTATTTCATGAAAAAAAAATTAGACCATACCATTCATTGAGATAATAGTTTGCCTAATGATGACAGGCCTGCTCTGCTTTTTTCTTTTATTTAATGAGTATGAGAGGCCCCCAATTTTCACAATCTGTAACTGTGAGTATAACCATTGAGGCAGCACTGGACAACAAGAGTTATTCCTATCAGTATGTTCCTTTTCTTTTCAGGAGATTGAGTTTATGTACAAGCCAGGCAACCTAAGTGCCCCCCCGGCTGTGGTGACTCCTCACCAGCCGCGGTTGGACTGGCAGATGTGGTTTGCTGCCCTCGGGGATCAAACACAGGCTCCATGGTTCACCAGCCTCATGTACCGCTTGCTGCAGGGCAAGAGAGATGGTATGCTGTTATTCTCTGTTTCCTATCATTCTTTGATTTCCTTAAAGGGAAATACAACTGATTGGGTGATGGGCAAAAAACAACACGGCTGGCTTGGCTTTTTTTTTGGTTAAAACTTGAATGCTTACGTTTTTGTACAACACATAATAGGAGATCACATCACTGTTGTGATAAGAAGTTAATCCAGCCCTGGATCTTTGCACCTAATGCCTTGCCAGGGTTCATTCAAAAAGATCTTTCTTACCATTTATAAAAATGTTTGTAACATCTCTTTGCACCCAAGTTGTGCTAACAAGAAAGACTGCAGACAGAAATACACACACTTCTGCAGCATCTTTACTTTGATGACATCTGAATAAAAGTCAACAGTAACTATTTTTCATAAAATGACAGTACATCTTTAGAGTTGTTAGTGTGGGACACAGCCCAACTTTGTTACAATGTTGTTGGACCAGGACTACATGTACGCTGTGCACAGTGTAGAAAATGTTCTCTACTCTAAATGATTCAATGTTAATGAAGGCAGTGTTTGTTGGTTTTCAGGAACAAGCTGATCTCAAAGCTTTGTTTTCTGTTGTGCAGTGATAGAGTTGATCCAGACGGACGTATCACAGTATCCGTTCCACCAGGAGCCCCCGGCCTACCTCCGAGCGCACCGCTACAGATACTGGTTTACTGAACCCAAGGCTGACGGGTCAGTGCTCTCTCTCGCTCTCTCTCTCTTGCTCTCTGAAGAAATCTTGATTGTTTTCAGCTCTGAAATGACATGCTGAAAGCACACATTCAAACGTTACTGCCAAACTCAAACTCAATAAACATTGTTTAATAAATTCTTCATCCAAAACCTTTTTTATTAAGGGAGTTTATGTAGGCAATTTTAGTTATTCATTACTTTTACTGTGCAAATACTTCCTGAAAACCTTTATTTACTTTCTTTGGCTGCTCTCTGTTGGCAGATCCTACCCAGAGCGTTGGTGGAGGCGGGTCTATGATGAGGAATTCTATCCCACGGTGCACTTGGGCAACACCTTCCTGGAAACCATGCTCACTCAGTACGGACTCAAGGTAAATGTATCTCAAAAACATATTTTTAGTAATATGGAAAACAAAAATGTTTGTCAGTTGTAGGGTTGCACATTTTAGGAAATAATTACTAATAGCATTTATTTAGACTGATATTGCAATTAAGATATGATTCAAAATAATGGAGTAATTGATCATATTTCCCATTATCATGGAATAGATATATTAAAATATTATGGAGTGACTTTCTAATGGAGATCTGTGCCAAACAAATACGTTTGTTTAATATGATTTGTAGGCTTGGATTACATAAAACTTATTTTAAAATTGTATTTTTACACATGTTCTACGTTTTACCAAACATTGTGCTTTCTGCCATTTGATTATTTTACTGGTCCGTATTGGGATTTAATTTAAATTGGAATTAAATGTGTAGCCCTAGTGGGCAGTGCATGTTACATTCCCAGTCTTAAATCTTTTGAACTCTTATTAATATTCTTCTCTTTTGTCTGTAGGACAAATCTCCTCCGCGTCGTTTGCCTAACACCCCTGTGGCCAAGGCGGTGCGGTGGGTGCGCTCTCATGTCAGAGGAGTTCCTGCCCCCGTGCTCATCTGGACCCTCATCGCCTGCAGCGCCACCCTCTGTCTGCTCCACGGACTGCAGAGCAGGAACAAACACACAGAAAGAACAGCAGGCACTCAGAAGGAAGCTATGACCGATCAGAAAGCAAATGCACCTGACAGCGCTCCAGACACGGGTGGGAAGTCAGATGAAGAGCAGGAAGCAGAGGAAGAGGAGGAAGAGGAAGATGGAGGGGACTGTGAAGATGAGGTGGAGGACTGCGAAGGAGAGGAGAAATACCCTGTTGGGGACGACAAAGAAGAGGAAGACGGGATGGAAGCAGAGGAGATCCTTGAAAAGAGGAAGTTTTAAAAAGAAGATGCTTATCCCATAATGAACTGTCTGTGATATCACTGTCTGCGTCTTCATAAATGTTACGAAAATGACCAAAGAAGTTATATGTGTATATTTGTAATTCCTGATCAGCCAATTATAGAACAAATCTCCCATCTACACTTTACTGCTTTTCATTTTCCTTATATCAGTCTGTTCACAATCACTTAATTCAGCAGATCAAGATGTTTATATTTTTTGAAAGAAAAGAGAACTATAAAAATGTAAATAAGCAGTCTTCTGTTCCACTCATTAAGAGAGTAATGGTGGCTCATGTTATTCTTTGTGTGTGTTGTTGCACTATGTTAATTCAGGTGTGTGTTTGCAGGTGTTATTTTTGTTTGTTACTGTGATCTTTTGCTCTATCAGTTACACTCCACTTTTCCTTTTTTTATTTCCCAGACATATCAATTCCTCAAATGTACCAATGTACGAAATGAATCTCCAGACAAATTGATGTAGTTTGTTTTTAAATGTTTTTTTTACTACATATTAAAGAATAATACAAAAAAAAGAATTCAGTACATATTTATCTGAAAAATGCAAACATCAGTTTTGTAAATGTACTTATGTGTATAACTTGAATGCCACTATACAATGTATATCATACATTGTATAGGGTACAGGTAATTAATCCAGCTTCAGTGTTAAAAGCAGTGATAGGACAAATCATTCTGAATTTCTCAAGTGTTCACTTTCTGTTTCTATATAGTGCTGCTGTTTAATTCAATGCTGTCTGTTTCACCACTTCAGTATTCCAGGGCAGTACTTGTCGATCAGAGACTGGTAGTACGGCTTCAGCTTGTCGACGTCGGGCAGCTCCGTGGTCTTTGTGTAAAGGTCAAATGCACTGTGGAGAGGATAGAAGATGCCGCTTCAGGTCGGAGCAATGAAAAGGATAACATGCACAGGACAAAGGAAGAGGCTCACTTGAACTCTTGGACCCAGGGCAGCATGCGCAGGTCTTTCTCGTTGCACAGGTGCATGTAGTCTCCGTGGGAGTGCCAGGGGTAGAATGAATGGAAGCGAATCATGTACAACCCCTGCAGGGAGACAGAAAAACAGTATCACTGCTGATGAGGTGGGAAAATATTTGCACCCTTTTTGTCTGCTTTAATTGTTTAATTCCCCAAAACATAACTTAAACAATCATTTAATGTTATAGTATACTGACCTCCTCTGGGATGGAGCAGTTATTGAACTTCAAAACTCTGTAGAGATATTCTGAAGACAACAATGCAAGAGATCATAAACAATATTGAAGAAAAACAAGAACTTCAATGACTTCTGGTGTTCTAGTTGTTTGTTTTGTGTGTTAGAGTGTCTCTGACCATCATGGCCCCAGGACATGTGGACTTTGTCGAGGCCACAGTTTGGCTCATAGATCCCGAACTCAGTACTAAATAGTTTAATAAATAAAAAAAGTCATTACTTAACAGAATAATTCCCATTACTTCTAAGAACAAGTCTTTAGGTGACGTCAATAATTGTAGAACTACAAGTTGTATTGATTTTGGTCGTTATTGCAGATAAATACAAAACATCATTGTGTTTTGGAAAGGCTATGGACTACACATAAAGTTTAAAGGCAACCAAACAGGTCTCAAAAACCTGGCACAGAAAATGTTGCAAAAGTATGGGAAATTTAAAATACACATCCTTGGCTTCAGGGATAGACAATGTGCAGACTGATGATGTGAGATGACAATACTAACTTGTAGTGAGAATTCTTCTCATCTGGGTTATCCATGAAGCTGTTGTCCCTGAACACAATGGAGTTTTGATACTGGCAGCCCACTGGGAAGGTGTCACCTACTACCGCCCACTGGAGAGCACACACACGCAAAGTATGAAATTAGGATTCATTAGGTTCGATGTATATTTTATAAAACATGTAGATAAGGTCAAGGGATTTTGTAATAATGACAAGCTGCTTTGTGGATAAAAAAAATATTGAAGACCCGTCACAGAAAGAATTTGAGTTTCTGGGAAGACAGAACATTTCTTGGAAAAATGACATAACTTAAAAGATGACATTAAGGTACGAGATGAACTCTGGTTTAGCATTGCGGTTGTTCAGAGTTGGAAATTATATACCAGACCATGTGTCTACCTGAGGAACATCCCAAAGAGCCATTGTCTTCCCAACATCATGGATCAGACCTACCAAATGGAACCAGTCTGGGGAGAGACAGTGAATACAGTTATCAAGTATGTTTTTGTACACAGTCTGTGTATTTCTGCTTCTCTCTCAGTATGGTACCATTGTCTGGGTGTGCCTGACGGATGCCCTCAGCAGTCTGGAAGGCGTGGTAGGAGTTGGGGAAATCCACATCAGGATCAGACTCGTCCACCAGCTGGTCCAGAGACATGATGGCGTCCATCATCCCCAGCTTAGTGTGGCTGCAGCCCGTCCACGCAGAGTTCTGCAAAGAGGTACGAGTCATAATAGTGCTGCAGAGGTTCAGTTTCTCCAACTACTACTAGAGCACCTAAAATAAAGATTTTGAAAAAGCTTTATATTTATTTAGTTTTATTTGAGTATTATCCCAATGAATTTTCAAATGATATGTTATAAAAAGCTTCTGTAGATGGTTTACGTTTATTAAAACAGCTAGAGTCCATGTGCAACCAGAGAATACAATACAATACAATACAGCTTTATTTATAGAGCACTTTAAACCTCCAGACCAAAGTGCTGTACAGGCAAATGAACAAAACAAAACATACACAAAGTAACACAGCTCAGCTCACACACCATAAAACAAGTACAAGTAAAAACAATAGACAATTTAAAAGCAATAAAAGCAACGCTCTAAAAGATGTTAATACGCTAAGGAGAAGAGGTGGGTTTTAAGAAGCGATTTAAAAGCAGGCAGTGTGGCGGCCTGTCTGATGTGCAGGAGCAGATCGTTCCACAGTGTGGGAGCCGCTACAGAGAAGCAACGGCCCCCTCTGAGCTTTAACTTGGTTCTGGGAACATTCAGGAGCAGTTGATCCGTTGACCTGAGAGGGCGGTTGTGCGTGTAAGGGTGTAGCAGCTCACAAAGATATGGTGGGTTCATGCCATTTAGGGATTTAAAAGTAAATAAAAGGATTTTGAAATGAATCCTAAAATGTATTGGCAGCAAGAGCGAAGCCAAAATGGGGGAGATGTGGTCATATTTCCGTGTGCCAGTTAAAAGCCTTGCTGCGGGATTTTGCACCTGCTGCAGACGAGCGAGGAAGGACCCACTGACCCCCATGTAGAGAGAGTTACAGTAATCCAGCCGAGTGGTGACAAAGGCGTGGATTACTGTCTCAAACTGCTGTCTGGGGAGGAAAGGTTTTACTTTGGCAAGCTGCCTCTGGTGATAAAAGCTTGTTTTTACCACAAATGTAATCTGACTCAAGTTTTAGTTCACGGTCCATTTTAATGCCAAGGTTCGTAATGGTGGGCTTGGTGTACTGAACCAGGGAACCCAGGTCTACATAGTGGTGCCAATGGTGCTACCAAAACCCATTACTTCTGTTTTTCCTTCATTTAGTTTTAGAAAATTGCACGCCATCCAGGCCTTTATGTCCTCTAGACACTTTAGCAGTGGGCTAATTGAGTAACCGTCCTTCTTTTTTAGTGGGACATAAATCTGGCTATCATCAGCATAGCAATGGAATCAATCAACAACTTTATTAATCCCGTAAGGGGAAATTGGTTATGAGCAGCAGTTTATGTCATGTACACAGGCAGGAACATACAGGAAGAAAACACACAGATACACCCGGGAGCACAGATGTGGATCATTCCAATTTACACTATAAATAGTTCATAGCATCACAATAATAAATAAATAAATAATCAATGCGATGCCGTGCTTTCTAAATATGGACCCAAGAGGGACCAAATAGAGGGAGAATAGCAGGGGGCCTAATACTGAGCCCTGTGCGAACCCATACAGGAGTGGAGCAGAGGATGACTCGGAGTCACCAAGGCTGACAGAGAAAGTTCTGTCCTTCAGATATGACCTGAACCATTCCAGGGCTTTCCCCTCAATGCCCACCCACTTCTCCAAGTGGGAGATCAGGGTGTCATGGTCGACTGTATCGAAGGCAGCAGTTAAATCAATAAGTAAAAGCACAACGCAGTCCCCAGAGTCTCTGAGACCTTCACCTCAGAGAACAGGATGACACTTGTTTGCTTAGCCTGATAAGATCAATCAGTCATAACAGAATTGCACAACATACAAAATCAGTACACTTTAGTTCATTACTGATTTTTGAAAAAAAAAAATTTGCGGCAACGTTACAACTTCTGTTTTTGCTCCTGATTTACTCACCATTTGATTAACAAAGTCCATCGTCTGATGAGTGTGCATCAGTTTATATGTGTTGAACACACGATCAATTAGATCTCCACTCTGAAAAACACACACACACACACACACACACACACACAGACAGACAGACAGACAGACAGACAGACAGACAGACAGACAGACAGACAGACAGACAGACAGACAGACAGACAGACAGACAGACAGACAGACAGACAGACAGACAGACAGACAGACAGACAGACAGACAGACAGACAGACAGACAGACAGACAGACAGACAGACAGACAGACAGACAGACAGACAGACAGACAGACAGACAGACAGACAGACAGACAGACAGACAGACAGACAGACAGACACACACACACACACACACACACACACACACACACACACACACACACACAATAACATGTTCACTATCTCGGTTTATTAAATAGTTTTTCAGTACATTTACATACAATTATTTGTTTGGTTGGCATTTTCTGCATTACTTCATTAATGGAGATTCAGCTCTTTTAAAAAACACTTAGTGATTTTGATGATCAATGTTCGACATTTAGTTACAAGATCTGTAAATAAACTTCTGGCCAACAGAACAAATTAGGGATTATGCTCTGCTAATACAAACAGACTCAACTGAATATCTCTGTCTCTTTTTAGCCTCTTGACTTATTAACCCATTTTGTGCATTTGTCAAAAATAATCGTTCTCACCTCTTAATTAGATCATTTGACCATAAATGCATGCAGTATTGAATAACTATCATGATCTCAAGGGGAGATATAGATGCTTACCTCAAAGTTCCTGTAGCCTTCCTTCTCTTTGGTTTTATTTGTCTTCAAATTCGGCCGATAGGCCAGGGACGGATCTGGACCCTGAGAGCAGAGAAACAGAGAGCAGGAAACATTTTCAGGTTTTACAAAAATAGAAAAACACATATGCTTTGAAAATAATATGAAGTAGTAAATGAGTAAAAGTAAGAAGAGGGTCATTAAATATATTCTAAAAAGTAGTGATAAAATGGAAAGCATATCCTCAATGCATTCAGCCAAACATACCATGTTGATGACCCTCATGGCTGACAGATGATGTGTTATGGTGTGTTGTTCCTCCTGCCTGTATATATCCTGCCGCTTTAAACGCTAACCGCAAAAAGTGTACACTAGTGTCCGGTCACACTTTAACTAAAGCTATCTTAATGGGGTACACCCTGCTGAACCTTGGCCCTGAGTACGTGCGTCGTTGTGTCTGAGTGTGTGTTTGTGTGTGTGTGTTTTTTTTTTTATGTGTATCTTAGAGTGTTTTCTGAAGTCAGCAGTATTACCTGTTTGTACTGATCTAGGATGACTCAGTAATATTTTCTTATTTTTTCATAACCTTCACATTTGTTCAAACAGTACATGTATCATATTTACCTGTATTAACACACATAACAAGAAACTCACACACATATACATAACAGCAACAAAGCTTTCTTGGTTTTAGTTTTATTTCTGGGTATTGACCCCATTACATAACACATACAACAGGATTGTACTGGAGTTCATTTCTTAGTATCAAATGCCCAGGTTCATTGCCTAAATTGATTAGGAGGAAATCTGTTCTGTTTGTTGGACCAGAGTTTACATTGACCAAAGTGTTGAAACAAGCCACAGTTGACACAAAATAAGGAACATTTGTTGACACCTGCCAATTGTAGCCATATTTGAACATTTAAAGTTACACACATTAGCTATCTACTGGACGAAGTTCGGCGCAACTCTCAAATCTGATTGGCCACAACATATTTGCACATCTTTCAAACTTGAAACCTCCAGTATGCACATATGGGCTCAGAATATATGTAATAATGCATATATATGCACATATTTGTTTTCCGTTTAAAACCTCTGAACCTGCAAACACAAACCGCTTTCTGTGCATGGATCGCTGTGCATTCGTGTGTGGGTACTTGTAATTTTTTCTATCGATAGCCAATCAGATGTCTCCTCAATTCTAAGCCAATGACATGAGCGCGCCCCCACGAGGGTAGATTTCTTGCGTTCATGACGTAGCGCTTCATGTACGCATTTTGCGCAGTCCGGAGCTGACAGGTCCATGGAGCCTGCCTGCATGCGCTAATCTCAGGACACCTCCACTGTCAGTACATTGCCACTTTCCGAACAGGAAATGCACGCAAATACAAGCCTTTATATTATTAAGGTACAGCGCCACTTTCCGAACAATTGATGAATGCTTGTGTGTACACAAAAACGGCAGGCAAAACCGTTTTAAATGTGTGTTTCCTGTATGGCGAATACAGCTGCTTTATTTGTCTGTATGAAGTTGTTGTGAGTGTGGAGGGAGCAGCTACAGGTTAGCTTAGCCTTAGCCTAATCGATCAGTGCACTACGAAGCCACTGCTAGACAGTGAACTGTCAACGGGGGGGAGCCCCGCCGGTCATCATCGGCCGATATTCACTCTTAATAGTTTGATCGGTGCTCTCTATAAAGGCCGATCAGGAGAGCTGGATCTGATCGATATGGATATAAACGCGAGTGAAGTGTAACCGGACGCGAGAGAGAGATCAAATCAGCTGTTGAGTCTAACGGAGACACACAGCTCCATGGGAGCCTGCCTGCAGACCTCCACTCTCAGGAAAGTTCCGGTGCAGGTGTTATGCCCCTAATATGGGGAAAATATAAGACAAAGGAAACAGAGACGATGTTAGCTTGCTTCAAGTCTTATGTATTATGCCCGCCAACAACATGGTACACATAGCACGCTGTATAATACAGAACATGGATTCTTGATATAAAACAACCACTAACAATGCGCGTACTGCAAACATACATCCAATTTAACACACAAGATGTCACTTTTTAAATGCACAGTACAAACATACATATCCAAATTAACACCCAAACTCCCCTTCTTGGAGCTAAACTACACTATCATAGCTAGCTGCGCTAGCATAGCTAACGGCGCTCGCAAAGCTAGCATACACAGCTACAACAATTACAGAACCTAGAGAAACCCTCCAAAAATACCTCTAACAACTATCACTATTCACATTAATATTATACACAGTCAGTCTACATATATAACGTTTCTCACGGATGAACTCACCTAATATGGGGAAAATATAAGACAAAGGAAACAGAGACGATGTTAGCTTGCTTCAAGTCTTATGTATTATGCACCCGCGGCAAGCAACACGCGCCCTCTGCTGGACAGACCCGGAAGGTCATCAACCATGACTTATATCTATTACACACTCCCCTTCAAAACAGATGTCGTCCCGACATTCTAATCCACAATATTATGCCTACATGTCAGCAACATCTATAACATTTATTAAACACATACCACGCTCACTGTTCAGTCTGGCAAAAGTGCACACACTCAATTTACACATTTAAGCCCTTGGCTTAGTAGAAAGTCCATCATTGTATGACAAACATATGTTCACAAGCTCTCCGTTTGTTTTTGTTTTTTACAGTCCCTGAATGTATGTTGTGTGTGTGAGTGCTCTACTTCTTGCTGCATATGTGGCCAGAAGAAACGGTCTCGAATATGCATTATTTCAGGCTAAACATGTTTAGTACATTTACCTATAAAGTGCAATGTTACAGTCTGGAACTCTTTTCATACATTTTTTTTTGACCTCCTTTGTCACACATAGTTTCAACATAGTCCGTTGCTACCTTGTTAACAGTTCTGCCTGTGCAGCATGTCCAAGTGAACTACACTCCTTTAAAACAGGTGAGTGAGATATGATTGACTGTAACAGTGTCATGTAATGATATATTGTGTGAAAACACAGCCCATAAATGTATCTCATGTCAACAATCACTTTGAATGTGACCTCTGCCGTCCATTTTCCTTTTTATGTGTTCTTTGAGTGTAATGTATGTGCATTTACTCAGTTCAATGGTGTGCAATGTCACTACCCTCATATCCATAGTACTGCTGAAAGTGGTATGGCGGTACAGTGTGTGTCCATGGCACCTTTAAGTTTGTATGCAGAGGTGGTGCTTTTATGTTGTAGCAGGCTGGTGAGCCAAGCCTATCATATGTGAAGACCTTTGGTCGTCTGCATTGTCGTCGATGCCCTTGAAGCTCCTTACTACTGGGGTCACTTTGAGCAGGTGATGGGACAGCATTCTCCACAGGTAGATCCTCAACGTAGCTGTCATTCTCCACAGGTAGATCCTCAACGCAGCTGTTTTCAACGTAGCTGTCATTCTCCACAGGTAGATCCTCAACATAGCTGTCCTCAACGTAGCTGTCCTCCCCCTCCGGCAAGTACCCAACTTCGTGTGCCATTTCTTGTTCTTTCTCTGGCTCAGCTGACAGGTTTTCCTCAGAGTGTATGCATTCAAGCTCCACAGGTGTACTAGTGCACGCAGGATTCACTGTCTCAGGTGGGCATGGATGTGATTGCTGCTTAAGTGGTGCTAGATAATACTCATCATCCTCTTCCTCCTCCCCTGTTTGCTCCGCTTCCTCATTTCTCTCCACACTCTTTCTCTTTGCACGTGGCTGTACTTGAGTTTCCAGCGGCAGGTTGTCACATGGGAGGAGAAGATTACGATGTAAAACCCTTGATCTCCCTGTCCCTCTCTCAGGTCTGAGTTCATAAACAGGGATATCTTGACTCACTTGACGCACAACTGTGTGAATAGCATCTTCCCAGTGATTTCTCAGTTTGCCAGGACCACCGCGAGGTGTCATGTTCCTGATTAATACACGATCACCAGGCTGTAATACTGAGCTTCTCACCTTACTGCCATAATGTGTCTTGCTTCTCATAGCAGCTTTGTGAGCATTTTCTCTTGTGATCTCGTATGCCTCCTCCATGCCCTGCCTCCACTTTTCCATGTAACGATGATGATTACTGTCCCCTTGCTCCACGGTCAAGTCGAACAGCATATCAACTGGCAACCGTGGAGAGCGTCCGTACAACAGGTTGAAGGGTGAGAAACCTGTTACATCACTACGAGTACAGTTGTAGGAGTAAATCAGTTTATTTAGTGAGTCTTTCCAGTTAGTCTTTTGTCTCTCTGTGAGGGTCTTTAACATCTGGAGTAATGTTCGGTTAAACCGCTCGACCTGTCCGTTTCCTTGTGGGTGGTAGGGAGTGGTTCTCGACCCAGCAACTCCACAGTACTTTTTCAATTGTGTGAACAATTGGTTTTCAAATTCACCACCCTGATCATGGTGTATTCTTGTCGGAAAGCCGAATCTCAGCACATAGTCGTTAAAGATTTTTTCTGCAACTGTTTTTCCTGATTTGGAAGTCGTGGCGTAGGCCTGGGCAAAACGTGTAAAGTGGTCAACAATTACAAGAATATATTCATAACCACCCTTACATTTGTCAAGGTGCAAGAAATCAATTGAGACAAGCTCAAACGGTTGAGTGGTGACAATGTTCGTCAGTGGCGCTCTTGTCTGACGGCTTGGTTTCTTGTGCTTGAGGCACACACATCTCCTCATGACATAATCTTCGATTTCTCGTTGCATGTAGGGCCAGTAAAACCGGTCCCGTACCAAAGATGTAGTCCTGTCTGCACCTTGATGGCCCATTTCATCATGGAGCTCCTTTAATACTGTACTTTTGTGCTTTTCTGGAAGCACAAGCTGTGTTCTGTTTGAAGTTTTCCTGTACAACACTCCACTCTCATTCATCTCCAACTTGTCCCACTCTCTTAGCAGACATAAGATTTGTGAACTGAGTTGTTTGAGTTCTGAGCCTGATGGCTTCTTTTCTGCCAGCTTGTACTGAATCACTGCTCCAACATTGGGATCATTTCTTTGGTCATGTTTGATCTGTCCTATTGTCAATGGAATGATGGATGCGTCTACAGTTAATGCTGCACAACTTAATGAGACACCCATGGACCATGACACACTGGATTCATCCTGGTTCTCCACTGCTTGTGTAGCTGCTCCAATCACATCATATGACATTTCCTCTGTACACTCATCCATGAATACTTCCACGTCCAAAGGCATTCTGGACAGACTGTCAGCATCAATGTTTTCCTTACCAGGACGGTATTTAATTATGAAATGGAAGTCTGCCAGTTCTGCTACCCATCGACAACCTGTTGCATTCAGTTTGGCAGTGGACAGTACATATGTAAGTGGGTTATTGTCACTGTAGACGGTGAAGAATGGTGCATAGTATAGGTAATCACGGAATTTTTCTGTGATTGCCCATTTGAGGGCAAGAAACTCTAATTTGCCTGAGTGTAGATTGTAATTTTTCTCTGCTGTTGTTAAAGTACGTGAACCATAAGCAATCACACGAAGCTTTCCATTTTGCTTTTGGTACAATACTGCCCCCAATCCCTGGTTGGAAGCATCGGTATGGAGGACAAATGGCTGTGAAAACTCTGGGAAACCTAGAACAGGAGGCTGCGAGAGACAGTCTATCAACTGTTCCAATATTAACTGATGCATGTCAGTCCATTTGATGGGTGTGTTGGATGAAAGTCCTCTACTGTTTCTTTTTGTTTTCGTTTTTTTCAGCATTTCAGTTTCTGTAGGTGCTTTAAGGAGGTCATACAAGGGACAGGCAATACGTGAAAAATCTTTGATATACTGCCTGTAATAACTTAATAGTCCCATTATTGCTCTTAACTCACCGATAGTTCCTGGGTGTTTGTTTTTCAGGGCCGTTACTGCAGCAGTATCGGCAGGGTCCACTCTATTTCCCTCAGCAGACACAATTCTTCCAAGGTAACGTACTTGTGTTTTAAACAGGTCACACTTTCTGGGCTTTAGTTTTATCCCATGCTCCCTCAGCCGTTGCAGCACCCTTCTGACAGCATTGATATGATCCTCAAATGTCCTGCTAAACACAAGAACATCATCAAGATATGGCACACATATTTCATCCCTTAAGCCCTCCAAGCACTCTTCCATGCAGCGCTGGAATGCTGCAGGGGCATTCATGAGTCCAAACGGGATTCGTACCCACTCATAAAGGCCCCAGGGGGTCACAAAGGCTGTTAGGTGTCTACTGTCTTTGGCCATGAAACCCTGGTGGTATGCCTTACCCTGGTCCAGCAGTGAAAAGAGTGTGTTTCCTCCCAGGTTATCCATAATGTCCTGTACTCTGGGGATGGGATGGCGATCTGAGTGGGTTTTCCTGTTGAGCTCCCTGTAGTCAATACATAAACGTAGAGTTCCGTCCTTTTTTCTTACGCAGACGATTGGAGAGGAGTAGGAAGACATGGACTTTTCAACCCACCCTTGTGCTATCAAGTCCAGTAAGTAATCTTTCATCTCCTTGTATAAGGGTTTTGGAACAGAGCGGTAGGCTCTTGACACTGGCTCAGCATCTTGTAGTGAAATCTTCATTTGCAAGTTTTCCACACAGCCTATGTCGTCATCAGACTTGGAAAATGAGTCTGATTCTTCTCTTAGCATCTGACTGACTATTTGTCTCTGGTGTTCATCAAGGTGAGTCAAATCCACAGGAGGATCCCACTGCTCATGCACAGGGGGGCTTTCACTGGAGATCTGGGCGTTGACATGGTGGATTGATGCAGCAGGTTTTTGGTCTGTTTTAAATATGTTTGCAGGATATACTGATCTGACTGACTGTACAGTTCCAATAATAGTTCTTGCTGCCATCGTAATGTCATGATTTGTTGTGTTTTGCACACTAACAATAATTCTTGGGACTGTATCTGCCTTCACGGACACAAGAGTATCACAAAACTCTAATCCTTCAGGCCATTGTGGGTTCTCATTTGGCTCAAAAACCAGAGTTTTATCCTCTTTGAAAAATGGAGCCTGTACTCGACACTCGAGTTGAATGGAGTTACGTTTAGGCACACTAACTCTCTCATTTGCTGTTCTTACGTTATAGTCACATGTCTGTCCTACACTCACAGCATTAATAAAGGCTTTTGCTTTGTTTTTTCGAAGATGAGGAAAGGCAATTTTTACTGCCTGTACAAGCTTCTCTTTATCCCCATGTCTTTTCTGGCCTGGCTGACTGGCTATCACAAGGTGCTCAATGACATTAAAGCCAATAATGGGACACTGCTGTTGGTTACCTTTTAGCACTAGCATGGGTATTAGCAACTCGGTATCACTTGCAGTAAGTTTAAAGGACACTTCAAGCCAACCAACATATGGCATTTCTGTACCATTGGCCGCTTCAATTTGTAAAGAGTCTATAGGGTCAATTAGCTCTGCTACATCTCTTAGCGGTACATCAGTTAGATGGCTTTCTTTCCATACCTCATCTATAGCACAAATTTGTGAGCCTGTATCCCAGAGGGCCTGAGTTTTCTGTTCGTGTAGGAAACACCTGATGAGGCACTTTTTCCCTACTAACTCTCTCACAGTAGCTGTTTTTTCTTTTGCAATATTTTGTTTGTGCTTGGATTTGTCATGTGACTGTGTCGCTTTCTTAATACCTGAACATGTGTATGTCTTACAATGCCTTTTGTGTGCAGGCCAATGGTTCTCCTGACATTCTTTAGAACAATACAGTGTAATTTTGCAAGTTGAACAGTATTGTAGTTCCCTACTCTTTTTCTCTTCATTGCAATTTGCACAAGATTGGGACTTATCTGTGTGGCCGGTTGCTGCATGTCCCATGGGAGCAACCCCTCTTAGTTTAAAGGGCTCCGCCTAGTGGGTCCCTCTACCCTCTGTGCCTTACAACCTGCTCTGAAATGTTCACTGCTTCCACACCTAAAGCAATGCTGACAGTACTCTTCGCCTGCATGAGTACAGGAAACACACCTAGGTCGGGGGCGTGGTGCTGGGTAGTATCGCTGCGGTGCATACCCTTGTTGAAACTGAGCCGTTTCTCTTACTCGTGCCGGGTGGAATGCCGGTCGGTACTCCTGCACTGCTGCTGGTGGCTGCCGGTGGTACACGCTGTTGGCATTGAATTCAGCCCTATAGGGAGAGGGTTGTTGGGGTGAAAACACAGGATAAGGGGTGGAAATATTAGCTGGTTCTCTGCTTGGTGAGGGATGCTGTGGGGGTGCAGATGTGGCCGTTTGGATCGTTTCTCTGATTTGGGAGACCTCAGCTCTCAGGGCTTGCAACAGCACCATGTCAGAGCGCATTCCTTTGATTTCTGACAGCAGATCAGTGGGCAGAGTAACTGTGTTTTGCTGGCTGGTGCTTTTCATTTCCACCGGAACTTCAGTGGACTTGACTGTATTCACATTTGTTACTCGTGATGGGGCAGCAAGTTTCTTTTTATCCTGTCTCTCTTTTTCATTGGTGTACGCAATGTTCACTTTCTCCAGCAGCAGCTCATCCGAAGTACTTATCTGCATGAGGAGAGGCTGCAGGTCACTTTTAATATTGTCATTCTGTAGACCAGTCAGGACAGTATGCATGAAGAGACTCTGGACTAGTGCTGGGTCATATTTTAGGTTTGACTCGGCTTCTTGAGAAGCAAACAGGATTTTCTGTCTCATGTCCATAGTTCTAATCAGGAAGTTTTGAGGCGTTTCTTTACTACTCTGAACCTCAGAGGTGAGTTGTTTGTATAACTCTGTGGCACCTTTCTCCTGGTAATGAGACCTGAGAATTCGGCGAAGGGCAGGCAGTGTAAGGTTTTCCTTCCCTTCAAGGTAACTCCGTAACTGCAGGCCTGGTGTGATGGCACGGA
This sequence comes from Notothenia rossii, assembly GCF_949606895.1. Lineage (NCBI taxonomy): Eukaryota > Metazoa > Chordata > Actinopteri > Perciformes > Nototheniidae > Notothenia > Notothenia rossii. The sequence goes on from NC_136903.1 coordinate 18,421,861, forward strand.
TTACAGCATCAATGATCTCTGACTCTGGGTAGCCCTTACTAAAGCCATTTTCAATTTGTCTGGCCAGACTAGAAAATGTGAGCCTATCTTTTTGTCCTGGCTCGCCTATTTGGCCTGCGATCTTAAGATCTTTGCGCCACATAGAACTACTGGGGAGTACTTGGGCCAGATTTCTTTCTGGGGGGCTGAACCCGGCAGGGTGGTTCATGCTTGTGTTCATTAGGTCATGCATTGCATTTTCTTTTTCTTGTAATGACAACCTTAGTGCCTCTACCTCCTTCTGGAGATCTTCCCTTTTGACACTGTCATGTACATTTGTTGTAATTTTGGCTTTGTCTATGATATCCTGCACATTAAGAAGTTCGGACATGCCTTCATCCTCTAGCTCGGCCATTTCTTCACGTTCATTATGCTCTGTGACATGAGAAATTAATTGACTGCGAGATTTACCAGTCACATGCACATTATCCGGTCCTGAAATCTCCAGTTCATTGCACACTTTAATCAGTTGTTCTACAGTCAGTGTATACAATGCACCTGTAATGTCCAGCTGCAGCTTCTCCAATTCAGCCTCCATTGTATCAGAGAAGTGGGCAGAAATAGCAAATGAGGGTTTATCTTACTTAATTAGGTTGTTTTGCTGCTCCCTAGTGGTGACTTTTCACACTTCAGGGTGCAGGTTACCAACGTTGTCTGAAAACGACCTCGACTGCCTTTCCAAGCTCCTTTCTCCGATGACTGGGTTGTTTAAGGGGATAATTGATCAGAGGATTCCACTAACAACTCAGGGATGGTCCTCAAATCAAATCTCCCAGCAGCGCCTCCAAATGTTATGCCCCTAATATGGGGAAAATATAAGACAAAGGAAACAGAGACGATGTTAGCTTGCTTCAAGTCTTATGTATTATGCCCGCCAACAACATGGTACACATAGCACGCTGTATAATACAGAACATGGATTCTTGATATAAAACAACCACTAACAATGCGCGTACTGCAAACATACATCCAATTTAACACACAAGATGTCACTTTTTAAATGCACAGTACAAACATACATATCCAAATTAACACCCAAACTCCCCTTCTTGGAGCTAAACTACACTATCATAGCTAGCTGCGCTAGCATAGCTAACGGCGCTCGCAAAGCTAGCATACACAGCTACAACAATTACAGAACCTAGAGAAACCCTCCAAAAATACCTCTAACAACTATCACTATTCACATTAATATTATACACAGTCAGTCTACATATATAACGTTTCTCACGGATGAACTCACCTAATATGGGGAAAATATAAGACAAAGGAAACAGAGACGATGTTAGCTTGCTTCAAGTCTTATGTATTATGCACCCGCGGCAAGCAACACGCGCCCTCTGCTGGACAGACCCGGAAGGTCATCAACCATGACTTATATCTATTACACAGGCTGCACTCTCAGGACACCTCCATTGTCAGTACAGGACAATGTACACCGAATGGAAGTTTTCACATCACAATGGAGACTCATCACGGAGGTGATGAGTCCGCCCACCGTGCACTTTGGGTCGGCCTTGGTCAAGCCCTTTTGACCCCCCCCCCAGCTTGGAGGAATGTAACGGGAGTTGACAAGGGACTCTGCCCGCCTCACGAGTGCCTATTTTCGGACACTTTTTTTCACTTTCCCCCCTATTTTCCCCGGTTTTATTATTATTATTATTATTGGCTATTTCACCCGGTTTTACCATACCCTGAAAAATGCTTGAGGGTGGGATTAATATAAACCTCTTTGGGGGGGGGGCATTTTATGACAGGCCTGGCCATCACAATATGCCCCCCCTTGCTATCTTACAAAATAAAAGTGTCACATACATGAAACTTGCTCCATGTATTGGTACCAGTCCTAGAACCATACCCTGAAAAATGCTTGAGGGTGGGATTAATAGAAACCTCTTTTGGGGTGGGGTGCATTTTATGACAGGCCTGGTTGCCACGATATGCACCCCCTGTGTGTGTGCTCTTGCTTAAGACAACACATCCCTGTACATAGCTTTTAATTAGACACTAAATGATCAGTGTAAACACAGTCAGACGTGATAAATAACATCCGAGTACCGCACAATCTAGACAAGTTATTTGCAGCACCCTGTGGCACGTTCAATTTAGCTGACTAACCTTTGACAGCATACATCATCACAATTCACCCCAAGGGAGGATTTTAATACTTTCTTCCATTACAGAGCATTTATTATGTCTCATTGAAGTAGGTATTAAGGAGTTTAGATTACTTATCCCCTGGTTGCTGAGAGTTGAGTGAACAAACTGAACATGCAAGTCATGTTAGGGGATATCTAATCCATCATCAAGTTACAGAGACTACATGAAGGTATTTTTTACTGAACACTTAATAATTCCCTATGCTAATAATAGTTGCATTGGTTGAAATGACAGTGGACAGTTAATGATGGTTCCTTCGGGGCATTATGTGCATCCAGGGCACAAGTACGGTTGGTCCACTGGACGTCTTTGTACGCATTGGTGGTGGTACCACCGCTGACAAATGTCACAGCAAATCTGAGAAAACAATAAATACTTGTTATATAAGGTATGCATTATGGGATTTTTTTATGATAATAGAATATCTCTAATATATTTCCCACTAACATTAACCATTCCTTCAATTATCAAAATCTTTCAAAAACATAAATGTTGTGTTATGAGAAAGAAATACATTTTCAACAAAAATGTATGGAAAAACAAGCAAAACATTCATCCTTTATCAGTTAATGCTGAAGATGCCAAATATAGTAGCAATTACCAACGCAAATGTTATGTTGATAAAGTCTGGAAAAATATTTCTGCTAATTTTCTTTATTTGTAATGTGCAATAGGAAATGAATGTTCTTCATCCTGCTCCTCCTTCCCACAGTAAAAGCCTGCTTAGATCATCTGTTGAGACAAAAAGTAATCAATATCTTCAGATTAACCACATTGCAGATTTGGGGTCAAGGTGATTCATTCCAATTTTTGACTAAAAGGTCAATTATATAAGGACAAATTTGTTTTGGTCTTTTATTATTTTGTGTGAAGAAAAGGCAAAACACACACAAACACATAGATTTTCTAAATTATTCAATCTGAGCACAGCAGAGCCATCTGCTCCTTCTTTCACGCTCTCCTTACCCTCTGTAGAATGGGAACCTGCACAATATCATTACAAAACATCCAAAAACTTCTTTCGCACAGTACACATCAATTTAATTTTGGTTCTCATGGTTCTTTTGTTGTTCATCACATGTATTAGCTTTACAGCTTTGATTATAATAAGTTCAAGGTAAAGATTAACTGAGGATATCAGTTAAAAGTAATACACACCAATGAGCACATTGAAAAGAGGAAGATGGAGAAATCTCACATCTTAAATAAACCGCAGAATTGAAAGGGTGTGTTAGAGTGTGACGTGTGTAGCCTATATGAAATTGCAGTTCAAGATGCCTGCCTGCGATGCTTCATATGTTATCTGTATAGTTTGGAATTGAGATACACAATATACTGTATGTAGTGACTATTTACCCTAATCTATACTTAAGCCACTTTGTTGCTTTTAAAACCCTGATAATGTCCCTGGTTAATATTAACCCAACAGTACCAATGGTCCAAGCAGTGATACAATACAACAATTTGCATGGCACATTATTAATATACTAGGTTATTGATACATACTTATGAGATACAATTAATAAAAGTAACTACATGAAGTCATTGACAATGTTGAGAAAAAAGGTAACAAACCAGATTCTCTGAGGAGAGAAGTAGCAATGTCCAGCCTCAGCTCGTGCACTGCCTTCTGTGAGGTTTCAAACTCAATTGCCTCTCCCAGTAAAATCTTCTATGCAAACTGAAGAGAACTCTGATTAGTATATGGACTGCATGGTCTATGATTTTACCCTCAAATGGAATACAGACAAATGACCCAACAGATTTAAAGAATGACATGTTGTATATGCGTAGTTTGACACAATTCAATACATCTTTGATCAAGATGTATAAAAGCAAGTCAAGATATTCAGTCTAATTGCTACTGAATTTGAGTTTGAGAGTAATGTTTGGGTAAATGCATTTCACACTCACTTTTAAGGCCAGGACACCACAGGATGTGCTGTCTTGTTGGCGATTATGGGGGAGGGTGCTGCATGTCCACCTTGACACCTTGCAGCCTTTCATCCTCATAAAGGCTCTACAGTATGTAGATAGTACATTTGTCAAGATGCACCACATCATTGTCAAAAAACTCATACAACACCAGAACTAGTACACTGTATCAAATGTACCTTGTAGACTGTAGGCACACCCTCATTTTGCCTTTCCCTTCTCCAAGTGGATCCAAGAAGAGGGTTTTCCGCTCATGGGGGTACATTACCTTTTATTATTCACATGGAAACACAACATGCATTAGGCAGGAACCATACACTAGGCAGGTACGATGTAGGATATTGTTTAGATGTTATCAATAATAAGTGACGGCATGTATGTGTGGCCCGGTTATCTTGCAAATCACTAATTATATATGGTGTATACAGCACTATAGATACAGATTGGAGCTTAAAATATGCTCCTATTCTCACCACCAACATCCAGTGATGGTTCTCGTTCACAATTCCCACGATGACTGTGTGTGCCATTGGATCAACCTGAGAGTAGTTGCAAAAGTATTACATTCCTGTTGAAAAACACACATTTGCAAAATTTACAAATGCAAAGTCATTCCAATCATGTACATACCCGGATTCTTCCAAATTTGTGTTTCCAGATGGCGGTCATAGCGTAGCTGTCAATAACAGCTGCTTGACCGTCATTGCACTGGTTAAATCTTCTTACAATGAGTGTAAGGTAGGCATTGATCACCTATGAGAAAAATTATCACAATATATTAAAAAGAGGCATGTTTACTGTAATACTATCCACTACATTGTTGTAACGTCACTGAATTTCCTTTTATGATTTAAGTCGATAAAACTGTAATACAATGTTTTGTGACTCATTAAAACAAATATTGCCCATTAGGGAACGGAATTATATAAAATATAAATTATAATGTGACAAAGCAATACCTCACTCTCTAGCTCCTTGTTTGGACCAGTGTTTGTGATGTCCCCAAAAAAAAGTTTGTATGGCCCTATTTTTGAAAGGAGGACGTGTACATCCTTCCCAGCCCTACACATCTGAAAAAAATACATGAATGCACCAACCATGTTATAGTTAAATAATTAGTTCATGTTTACATAATTACTATTCAAATGTAGCAAATCAATATCAAAACACCTACATTTGTCAATTAGAGTGACAGTATTTATTGGAGCAGATGAGGCTGGCGCTGATGGAGCAGCAGGTGGGGCTGATGGAGCAGCAGGTGAGGCCGATGGAGCAGCAGGTGGGGCTGATGGAGCAGCAGGTGGGGCTGATGGAGCAGCAGGTGGGGCTGATGGAGCAGCAGGTGAGACTGATGGAGCAGCAGGTGGGACTGATGGAGTAGCAGGTGGGACTGATGGAGCAGCAGGTGGGGCTGATGGAGCAGCAGGTGGGGCTGATGGAGCAGCAGGTGAGACTGATGGAGCAGCAGGTGAGGCTTTTTTTAAAAACTTTACCATCCTCCGATAGCAGATCAGCACTTTTCCCCTCTAGTGCTGTAATTTGGAAAGGGCCAAGGAAGTTTGCCTCAAGCTTGCCACCTTTTCTTTGTTGGCTCCTCACATTCTGTCGCCACACCTGGTCACCTACTCTGAAGTGGCATTTAGGAATGCCCTTTGTCAAGCGCTCCCTGGTGCTTTTTTCCTGCTTGGAAATATTGCCATGGAGAGTGTCCTTGATTTCCTCAAGGTTTTTAACGCCCTGGGAAACCTTTTCCTCAGCCACAACATCCTCAACACTGCTGTCTACCTGTGAATAAATGTTTTGATATTCCTTCAGTAAATGTTTTTCTACATTAACTTGATGTACCTTAAGTTATATTGAGACGTGTTTACCAACCATGAAGTTTTCTGGCATCTCCGTTGGATACCGAGCCTCTCGGCCAAACATCAAAAAGTATGGTGAGAACTTAGTTGTCATCTGCTTTTTTTTTCTCAAGCCAAACATGACTGCATCTAGGTACTCATCCCAGTCTTCTGGTTTGTCTGCCACCAGCTTCCTGAGAGCTCTAAAAAAAAAAAATTGAATTTGTACTGATAATAGGCATTATATATACTGTATATATATATATATATATGGTCCAACTGGCATTTGCCTCACCTTTGTATGGTGCCGTTCATCCTCTCTACCAGCCCATTGGTTTGAGGGTGATAGGGCGAACAGAGACTTCTCTGAATCCCCATCTTGGCACATACATTCTTGTTGATCTGTAAATATAAAGAACATTGTATAACGTTTTATATAGATGAAAACACAACTACAATATTTTTGCAAAAAATGTTTAAACCATTTTCAAAATTACCGCATTGACAAACTCTCTTCCTTGGTCAGTCAGGATTCTTTTTGGCACCTCAAACTGATGGAAAAACTTCACAATGCATTCTGTCACCTCAGTTGCTGTTTTGGTTTTCAGAGGATATGCTTGCGGCCATTTTGTGAGGTAGTCTACCATAACGCAAATGTATACATTCCCACTATTGGTAGTTTTTAACCTGCCAATCAAGTCCATGCCAATGAGCTCAAATGGATGTTCAACCTTGAAAAAAAGGACAAATAATAATTATACATTTTATTCTGGATATAATGTTTGTGAGCATGTTGTGTAGGGAAAATAATTCTGCTCAAATCAATCAGAGCTTTCTTCCTTTCTACATTATCTGCTGAGATGGATGTGATATATGTGAGGTAAATGTGTTTTGTGATACAACAACAGACATTGATTTTGAGAATGTGGTAAAAAATATTACCTTTATTGGGGTATATTCCACCTTCTGTTTTATAGGATGAGCAGCTGCCTGGCACACTGCACATTCTGACACCTGTTCAAAACACATACACAGGTTAACTATCTGAATACCTTTTTCTGTCAGTTCACACAGGACCAGACCAAATAGAAAAGGTTCTTACATTTCTGTAATTTAAGGAAATAATACATAAACTTAAATGCAAGTTGGCAGGGTATTTAACTTTATCTGCGATAAGCTGAAGCTATAAAAAGTGAACAGCTTGCTTATCAGCAGTTGCAGTGCTTACCCATTTATGTATGTCAAAAGACATCCCAGGCCAAAATAATCTTTTCAACATGGCGTCTCTGGTCCTGTGTTGGCCAGTATGAGCACCTGTGGCGCTATCGTGGAAATCTAGAAAGATCGCGTTTGCCTCGTCCGCGCCTCTGACCACTTTGGTCTTGGTGGCCTTACCCTTCATGTAATACAGGGCTCCATCTTTAACATAAATTGTAATATTCGTTGACATCAAATAAATGACAGTTATACAATCCGCATATTGACTACACAAGTTTGTGGGGTGTCTTTGAATAGGCTACTTAAACAATCAATCAAAAACTCACCATCCAGGACATAAGTGGAAGCCTTTGTTCTTATTTCATTTGTACATGTCTTTGTGCTGTCTAGCGGATACTGGCCTTTGCGCTTGTAATCGACAATGGTTTGGTACAAATTGTTATCCATTTTACCAGAGCAAGCTTCACGATGTAATTGTCGGCTGTACCACAATTGGTTTTCGCGCCGTCAGGACTGTGGGACGCGGGAATGAGTGGGGTGCAAGTTGCTTGTGTTGTTAATGCGCAAAATTAATCCAGTAGACAGACATGTGCGCATATATAAGATAATTTCCTGCAATACATTCTTTCTTGATCTGGGCTATAATAAGGGGAGACTGCAAGGTTTCTTATATTAAACTTTGCCTATAAAAATCTAATAAATCTTCAAAATGAATGTTTATTTTATGTGTGATAATGTACACAATTTTAGTATGGATAATATGTCACTTTATTTCATTCAACATGTATTCATTTAATTTAATTTCAAACCTTTATTTATCCAGGTGTATCCCATTGAGATCATTGATCTCTTTTTCAAGGGAGACCTGCTCAAGTAGGTTCCACATGAAACATAAACAAACATAAACAGAACAACAAAAGGACATTTTACACCATCATTACAGGGATTACAATTTACATAACTATCCACATGAACAGGTACCAACAGCTTCCGATTGAGTAGCATCCAACCGAGCTTTAAAAACATTTAGTGGCACCAGATTGCTCAGTTTCCATTTCAATTGCAGACTGTTCCAAGACAGTGGACATCTAAATGCTATCTTCACTAAGACAGTCCTGGCAGTTGGCACATTTAATAAAACTACAGCATGCGATCTCAGGCATGGCCCGTTGGCATGGCCAGGCCTGTCATAAAATGCACCCCCCCCCCAAAAAGAGGTTTCTATTAATCCCACCCTCAAGCATTTTTCAGGGTATGGTTCTAGGACTGGTACCAATAAATGGAGCAAGTTTCATGAATGTGACACTTTTATTTTGTAAGATAGCAAGGGGGGGCATATTGTGATGGCCAGGCCTGTCATAAAATGCACCCCCCCCCAAAAAGAGGTTTCTATTAATCCCACCCTCAAGAATTTTTCAGGGTATGGTTCTAGGACTGGTACCAATAAATGGAGCAAGTTTCATGAATGTGACACTTTTATTTTGTAAGATAGCAAGGGGGGGGGGGCATATTGTGATGGCAAGGCCTGTCATAAAATGCACCCCCCCCCCAAAAGAGGTTTCTATTAATCCCACCCTCAAGCATTTTTCAGGGTATGGTTCTAGGACTGGTACCAATAAATGGAGCAAGTTTCATGAATGTGTGACTTTTATTTTGTAAGATAGCAAGGGGGGGCATATTGTGATGGCCAGGCCTGTCATAAAATGCACCCCCCCCAAAAAAAAGAGGTTTCTATTAATCCCACCCTCAAGCATTTTTCAGGGTATGGTTCTAGGAATGGTAACAATAAATGGAGCAAGTTTCATGAATGTAACACTTTTATTTTGTAAGATAGCAAGGGGGGGCATATTGTGATGGTCAGGCCTGTCCTAAAATGCCCCCCCCCCCCCCAAAAGAGGTTTCTATTAATCCAACCCTCAAGCATTTTTCAGGGTATGGTTCTAGGAATGGTACCAATAAATGGAGCAAGTTTCATGAATGTATCACTTTTATTTTGTAAGATAGCAAGGGGGGGCATATTGTGTTGGCCAGGCCTGTTATAAAATGCACCCCCCCCAAAAAAAGTGGTTTCTATTAATCCCACCCTCAAGCATTTTTCAGGGTATGGTTCTAGGACTGGTACCAGTAAATGGAGCAAGTTTCATGAATGTGTGACTTTTATTTTGTAAGATAGCAAGGGGTGCATAGCGTGGCAAAAATATGCTGACAAAGACTATGTAACATAAACATATATTTTGATTATTAGATGACAACTATGTAAAATTAAACAATACATTTTAATGCACGTTTATACAGACAGGACGTAACAATAATAATAAAAAGAAAGATAAAAAAAAAAAAAAACTGGAAAGGAAGTGACGAATTAATTTTGACACCACTACAGTACCATCAAATACGGAGCGAAAAGTTAAACCAGAATAATCAAGACTATATGAGCTACCACTAAACAACTCACAGTCTGAAAATGACCATTAATAAAAACCCTGAACGTTTACTTTTCGTTTTAAACATCGTTTTAAGGTGTAAACGTGTGATTTAGAAATGCGCGTTCCCGTGACAAGGGGTGCATTTCATGACGGGGGTGCATAATTTGACACAACACCGGAAACACTTTTTCCCATTGACTTACATTGGGAAAGAATGATCTGTAACTCGTTGGATAATTATTTTTAAATAAAATAAACTACCCAGTATGAACGTTTGTATAGCCCTTATTAAAAACATTCGTTCCTCAAGTTTTAAAAATCTGCTATTAACGTTATTCTGAGAGTTATTTCCCTCGGCATTATGAACGCGCATCTAACCCACGGGACCGCGCCGCCCGGCACGTTCATTTGACATGTTCAGTACTACATGAGTTTGTCTTTACCCATGGATGCACAATAACAACAGACCATATCGCCTTACTGCCATCCCACGGAGCTTTAATAATGGATATATTGCATGGATACAGGAAGAAAGCCCTCAGTTTATGTTTATGTTTATTTTAGAAATGTTTTGGCACATTTGTTCCTATTCTGATAATGGTATATTGCAGGATATTTAAGTCTCCCATGTACTTTTTAAATTAATAATAGTATGTTCATCTTGATGTTTAACTTGTAATATTGTAATCATCTTAGTTAGAAATGCTGTTTCCACCCCATCCTCTGCTGCTGAATGATTTTATATATTGTTACTTAAAGTGCTTGTCTTTGATATTATAATGATTACAGCAGAAAGTCAGTCTTTGTGAGATTTATTTGTTCACATTTTTCCCAGCCACAAGATGATGTTCATTGGAGGCCTCAAAGCTGGGTGAAGGTATTGATGCACGGATCAATGCAATCCTTTACAACATTATTCCACTATGGTTGGGGATGTCTGTAAAAAAAGGAGAAATAATCTTAAACCAAATAAGTGTCGCAATATAGGGAAACAAACTGACAAAAACATCAATTAGATCAGAATACATTTACATTGTTACAGCAGAAAAGAGCCAAAGACAGCCTAATGTTACTTAAAGTATGCATAAACAAAGTATTGGTTACCAAGTGGTTTCATGTACAACCCACACAAGTATCATGCTAAATGAAGCTCTGTTGCTTTGATATCACTAGATCCTGAGCGTAATATAAAAGTACATAACGATTGATGTGTAATTTAGCATAATTTACTAGCTAGCCGTTAGCTGCTAACTGCCGCCTCGTTAATATAAATCCAGTACCATATGCCTTCATGAACGCGCGGTGCTGTTACGTTTACGCAAATTCACGTGCTTGATGTGAACGAGCCTTTTGGGCGGCGTGGTTAAAGTTGCGCATGCTCTATGACCGCACATACGGGTACTTCTCAGGCATGCCGGGTAATCTGTGACGTTTCGCTCTCTCAAAAGTTGGGTCATTTTGTCATCAGAGCAACTCTCATAGGAATGAATTAGACCCCGCCTCCCACGCTGTATCCAGTTCTTATTATACATCCATGCTGCAGACTCGCTGTTTGAGGGCTTGATAGCCCACTCCCCCTCCACACCGCTCCACACTCGTTGGTTTGGAACAGCCCTCAATATGGCGGACACTCCGCGTGAACGCGCAAACGGAGGGGTAGGGTGTGGGGGTAGGGGGTAGGGGGCGATTTGGGAATGGGCCGAAGTGTCATGAACGCAAGAAATCCTACCCTCGTGGGGGCGCGCTCATGTGATTGGCTTAGTCTGGAAGAGACATCTGATTGGCTATAGATGAGAGAAATTACAAGTACGAATCGGGTGAGCGTCAGGGGAGTCTCAAAAAACCCACACACGAATGCACAGCGATCAATGCACAGAAAGCGGTTTGTGTTTGCAGGCCGAGGTTTTAAAAGGAAAACAAATATGTGTGGATCAAAAATACACATTTAAAACTTTTTTCTGTGTTTGGATTTTATTTACATGTACAGTATATGAAACGGAACACATTTGTGTGTGCATTGAAAAACACAAGTGTGGATCCGGAAATACAAGTGTGAATCCTTCTGTGTGCATGTGTGTATTATGAGACTGTTCTGAGCCCATATGTGCATACTGGAGGTGTCAAGTTTGAAAGATGTGCAACAATTACATTAAACCCTAATCTCTATGAACAGGTTGATTAAACTGCAGAGCAGCTAGCAACCTGTATAACCACCTCTTACTCAAAGCGGCAGCGGCCTAAATGATGTATAACCTTAAACCTAAATATAGTTATAACTGATGAGTTATCAAAACATTCGCACTCTTTACAGTTGTCATTAATAGGTTGATAACTCTAAAGTCAAAATATTTTTTTACTAGGCCCTTAATATGTAACATTGTATTTCTGCTGCAGATATGGGCATTTCAACCTGGGGGTCAATGGGGATTGTTCCCCTTTTGAAGCCAGCCTCAAGTGGCCATTCAAGGAACAGCAGTTTTAGGATCCTCAGCTCTGGTTATGTGTGTGTGTGTGTGTGTGTGTGTGTGTGTGTGTGTGTGTGTGTGTGTGTGTGTGTGTGTGTGTGTGTGTGTGTGTGTGTGTGTGTGTGTGTGTGTGTGTGTGTGTGTGTGTGTGTGTGTGTGTGTGTGTGTGTGTGTGTGTGTGTGTGTGTGTGTGTGGGGGGGGGGGTGCAGTAGTAGCCTAGATTGATAATCATTATCACTACCTTGTTGTAAAGAACATTTTCCGATCATAAGCCATTATGACATTAAAATGTACACTCACACTTGCACCTCACACTTCTGTTGACCGATACGACACGTGAAAGTTTGACTGGAGTTTAATTCAACATTGCTGCTAATATAAAAACAAAGTATTAGATGAAAGCCAAACATAAGGTGCACAAAAAGACACTTGTACCTTATCAGCCTGCTCACATGAACATGAAGTTAGTGGAATATTTACAGCAAAAATGATCTCATTAAGTTAAGCTTAAATAACATATTTTGAAAAATGTAAGTCATACTGAATGTAAAGGAGAAAAAAGTGCTTTCATGCATTCCTATTAGCATTTAACTACTGACACTGTTATGCTTAACTAAAGCACAAAGAAAAGACTATAAGGTTTAAATAACACTTAGATTCACAGTGATAATTAATATGGATAGTTTGAAGGCACTACATTGCAAGGCCGAACACATGATTGAAAAATTTAAGGCTGAAGAAAATACTTTGAAGTGGCAAAAATCATAATGATGCACCATACAGATAATGCTTTTACACGCTATGAGACAATCTATCTTCTAAGAAGCGCCCGACGATAATGGATTAGGTTTAGTGGTTATTTTGGCTAATTGTCTGCTCAGTGGGGTTTTGGGTGAAAGGTTAACAGTGTTTGATTGGAGGTTATTCTGGGTTTATGTTCGCACTACAGTAAATCTACTTGTTAGCGGAAGCAGATGAAGGTGCTTTTGAGAGGCAGGGTGGATTAGCTCTGAGCTCAAGTAGCTTCAGATCAGCAGGATCACCAATGATGACGATAGTAGCCATTAGTCATGTAGGCCAGTTTGATAGAGGCTTCTGTCATTCACAGTTTTCCTTGTTAACATATAAAGTGTCCAAATCAATGGTCTGTCATCAATACTAAAACTCCTAGGATTAGTTTCACTACATTTAGGCCCCGCCCACACGGAGACGAAAACAAACCGAGGTCGATATCTAAAAAGTCTTCCGTCCACACGGAATCGGCACAAGAAACGTGTCCGTCCACACGAGGCCGCTCGACCCGGTGGAGACGCTGTAGTACATATGCCGGGCCTGTAAGTGGCGCTGTACTTCCGCCTCAAAATACACTAAAAGCAGCGAATAAGACCCCCGAGCATGGTTGCCATGGTTGCCCTTCTGGTTATTCTCCACCACGGAGAACTACATTTTAGCAACATGTAGTTCATGTAGTTCTCCATGTCCACTTGTGGCTGATGGTTGTGGTAGAGGAGCTGTAGATGTTGCACTAACATCTGTAGCATGGTTAGTAGCGTCTGGAGCACGAACGCAACCCTGTGATCCGCCATTGCTGTTGTTGGCGAAACGCATCAGCAACGACACGGGTGGCGCGGGGGTGAGAAGGAGAGGTGGGGAGAGGCCGGGCTATGATCGTTTAGGGCGTACACACGGTGCTGCAAGCGCTACGTTACCAGACCTTCCCACTTTGGGATGCGTTATCGTTTGAGGGCTCCGTTTCTGCGGTTCCGTT